>NW_016911795.1:805199-833795 GCF_001483705.2 Eufriesea mexicana | reverse complement strand
CTTTCCCTTTTTGGTTCGCAGTTGCGCAATCTTCCCCGTGCTTTGAACGGTCTCGTTTCACCGTCTGCTCCGCTCCTTGGAGCAGATTTATTCTATTTATTCGCTCAACCTCGAGGGAAGTCGGCCGATTACGTCGAAATTCCTTCTCCAAAGCCCTCCGAACCGACCCCTTTCCAATCTCTCTCTCTCTCTCTCTCTCTCTCTCTCCCTCTCCCCCCCTCTCTCTCTCTCTCTCTCTCTGTCTCTCTGTCTTTCTCTCTCTTTCTCTTTCCTCTAGCCCAGCTTCGAGTGTTTACTCGCGTGTTCGAGTTCTGTCAGTATCACACGCTCTCCGCCAAACAAATCGATCGTCTCCTATCGCCGCCTCTTTTCGCCGATTTTCGCCCGCCTTTCGACTCGACCGATCCCCAGGGACTATGAAGCTTCTATGAGAGAGCCGAGGAAACAGGGAGTTGGAAGATCAACTTGAAGCATGAACAACTTGAACTATTTATCCAAGGTATTACTATAAGTATATCAATGTTTTCTTGCATATCTAACAAGGATTTAACATAAATAAAACGACAAACTTTTAGGTGTACTTACATGTCCAAGGATCGGCCACGTTGAACGACCGGCTTAGGTACGAAGTTCTCGTCGCCTAGTGCGAGGAGGATCGGCTTGGCAACCGATGGAGTCGCGCGTGTGTACGACCTTTGACACAACGTGCACGTTTATCCGGGCCTCACAGTCGCGTCTTCCCTTTTATTGCGGCGTCGCACATCCTCATCTTGTCGTCACTTGCCCATGCAGAAATTCTTCTTCACTTTCCACCAAAAACCCCAAGAATGTTCGCTCGTTGCACGACAATATAGAATATACTTTGAATTCTGCTTCAAAGTTGATTAATCAGTGAAGAGCCGAAAACGTCAACCAAGAAGACCAGGGTGTCGCGTTCCAAGCCAGCCCCCTCTGCTTCCCACGATCAGCCTTATTCGCCGCTGCGTCGAGACACGAGAAAACAGAGGGTGGAAGGGTGGCAAGACCACGATGAAAGGCAGGTCAGTGCGTCGCTGGAGGATGCAACCTGCCAAGGCTAGTCACGCTGCCCAAAGTACAATATCCTACACCGGAAGCAGTCAATCACACACACGAACCTCGTCGATAAGAATGACAAACCAGATGTAGATATTAGTTCACTTTGAACACGATGAATGACGAAAGCACCGAGAAGAACGGAGCAGAAGACGAACGAGCGTACGAACGAGGCGGCTGAAAGCACCGGAGAAAGAGTAGGAGTAGTGCGAAGAAGCAACGGCGAAGAGGGGTGTACCAAGCGATGGTCCAAGGTGGGGGAACGATTTGGGTGGCGGGCGACGACTGGGGGTGGCTCTGAAGCCCGGTGGTTGTGCTCTTGCTCTTGCTTCCCTGCCTGCCTGTTTGCCTGCCTGCCTGCTTCCCGGCCTACTTGCCTGCCTGCCAGCCTGCCTATCTGCCAGTCTGCTTTCCCTGCCTGAAGGCTTGCCTGGCTGTCTGGCTACTTGCTCGCCAGCTAGCCCGCTTTTGCTCGCCTCGCCTTTGCCACTCTGCCTCAACTCTGTCTGTTTCGGTTACGCTCGTCCTCTCTTTTTCTCCCTGTCCCTCTCTCTTTGTCTGAGTGTGTCTCTTTGGTTGCGCAGGACCCGCCGCGCGACCCGGCCAAACCCAGAACCCGGCGTGTAGGTACCGCGGGCTCGCATTCGAGCTCCAGCCACCCCAGCTGCTCTATCCCCACCAGACCAGTCAACCCCCTTGGTCAGTGATGTGCCAAGCGGTCTCTGGGCCACGCTGGAACGTAAATTGAAGAATTTCTGTGTTCTTGCATACTTTAGGGATTGCCTTAGTTGCTTACCTGAAAATTCGATACCCTAGTTACTTTCAATTCCTAGGGAGCTGCAACAATTTATAACTATTAACTTGACATGACTATAATGGACTAGTAATTATAAAAAATTTGTATGAATTTTTTAGAGAAGTATTTTATAAATTTATTAGATTTAGGTTTAAAGACAAGATCTTAGAATACTAAAGTACGTCGTAAAAAGAGAACAATTTAATGGTGAATCTATGATTTACCTTTAAGTGCGGCAAATGATAAAGGGCGGAGGTGAGTGAACGATTAACGGCGGGGTAGCGACGATAGACTCGTATTGCAGCGGGGAATATTAGTAAAATTTTATTTCGGGCACTCGAAAACCGGCTATTACACCCTCGGAGAAAAAGAAATGGTTGAGGCTGCTCAAGGAGAAGACGTTGCTCGTCCTACTTTTCCTCCTCGCCACTTCTGTGCTCCCCGTTAGTTCTTGTTTCTCGCCAGCTGAACGCTTCCCCTCTCGAATAGCCTGCAATCAAATACGTGCACGTAAATGGACCGTTTCCAGCCAAACCGAGAATTTTAGGCCATTGGAGGCAAGCGTTGGTGAAGGTAATTAAAAAAAAAACTGCAACACCATCGATATTCAAGCGAATTGGCAAGTATCCGACGCATAAATTCAGTTGACAAGAGAGAAAGGAGACACGACTTTCTTCTGGTTGATTAATTAAGAAGAATAATCGTCCGGTTGAGAGGATAACAATTACCGATATCAAAACGACGTTGATAAAGCATCGTTAAACGATTCGAGCGGGAATTATCGATTGCGACTCGCGGCAGTTCGCTTCTCTTGAATTAGTTAGACAACAAGCCACAAAGCTGGGCCTCCCTCTGCCTCGACACTCTTCCCTCCCTCCCTCCATCCCTATTCCATCTGTGATGCTAAGTAATTGCTACGTCATAAACGAAATGTTACTTGTATAAAGAAGTCGTTACCAGAAATGACCTGATCCGATGGACAGGAATGTCGTCATGATTCGAATCGCGATTTGCAACATTAAACTCTTATGTCGAGTCAACGAAATTCCAAAATTGTATACATAATTCTATTGTATAATTCACTGTCATTATTTTACAAAAGTAAATATTAAAACCGATAAGTAATTTCTCTTTGAAAAATAAATTGATTTTCTAAAATTTAGAAAGAGCTGTAATCTAATAGCAGTTTAGTGACTTTAACTCGTGATAATAACCTATAGTCTATAACGAATGTCAAACGACAGTGGTACTATAAAATAGAATTATCGATAAAAATATCCTCGAGGATAGCCGTTTCAAAAACTGCCATTGCATTACACATTTTTGTGTACATAGTGAAATAGTTGAAAAAGACAGACAGAAAATCTTAACAAACCGGTGTTTACACGCAGACAAAAGATATCTGTCACTGTTTCAGCCGTTTCATAATTTATCGCGTGGAGGAGCGGAGTTAACGCGAGGGCTGGCTGTCATTTCACTTGCGACAATACCGCGAGATTGTCCCGTCTCGAAGAGACCACGTAATGATACTAAATTTCTGGCGTCGTGGCTAGCACTCGGAGCATGCCAGTGTTTTTAGAAACCTCCATTTAAAGTATCCGCGAAGCGTGCGGTCGTGCGAAGTCCAGACTGTCTTCTTAATTGCGCGTCGATGCTTCAGAATGTAAATCTTGCTACAGGATGGGTAGTCTTTTGTATGGGTTCCAATATCACTTTACTGCTTTAGATAGAAACAATGCATAGTATATGTTTATAAATGGAAAAAAATTTCATTTATCATAACTTAACCTCCATTTCTCCTTGATTATGATTTAAAGATTGATGACCCTTCTTTTCATACCCTAAAATAAAAGACATTTTATTCTGTACATTGAAGAAAATGAAAAATTAAAAATATATTACAGGAAAATTAAAATGTTGAATTAAATTCAAAACTGGTTTGCTCGACAGTCGTCAGTCACTTAAAGTGGTCCTAGGCTCTTGAGTGCCGCCTTACGGCACTAACGACAACGCCAGTCCCCTCCAAACACCGATTCCACCCCTTATGCTCCCCTCTCCAGGTCAAGCTCCGCGATCAGCATCGAGCCGCACCACCGTATACCTATTCCAGCGTGCCGTGCTCACTCGATGAGTTGGACGAAACGCCTAAGTTTCCACATCGAACACCTATTACTTACTGTTTCTTTCGTTCAATTACAACGATCTATATCATCCTAAACAAACAAAAGAGGGTAATACGTCATTCAATAATTTTTTTACCTTCCATGGAATTTTCTAATTTATAAACAAGAAAAGGTACTTTGTTATCTTAATCCTTTAAAAAAGAACATTCTCTAGAACATTTTCCAGAAATATTCAGAAGGTTAAGATGGCATTTTTCACCAAGGGAGACTCAACATTTAAGACATGATTGACACACTCCACTTCTGCTACGAAATCCTCTTTTTCTTACTTCACTAAAAAGGTTGGTAATCATTCTCTTTCCTTCTACCTTCGTCTCCACATGATCCTGAAGAGACTATCTCGACTAAATTTTCATACTGAATATTTTACAAAGATTTGAGAAGCTTCTAGGTAAGATTATATTATTATTATTATAATTTACATAGATTACATTATTATAAATAATTTGTAAAAATTTCTATCAGAATTCGACTCATTCCTATATTTTTCTAAACTTTTAGTCAGATTTTTAAAGAACTTTTTGCAAAATATTTTTTTTAGTGAAAATAGTTACAACGAAAGGGATGACAAAGGATTTTACAGTTCTCACAGATTTAACCTGACACATTGTTTGCATGATAGTGCTCCTAACTCGACATGCATGTAATTCAAAATAGATGTTTTGTATTTCTGCATCAACTTCGAAAAAACCACTCCCGATTATTAAATTCCACATATTTTTGAGTCATTTCTACTGGTAGTATTTAAACAAAATTGGAAATGTTAAAGAAAATGTTTGGCTAAGAAGGTTTGGCTATATAACGAAACGACAAATTAACAAGAGCTAAGAATCTGATCACTCGTTACCTCCTTATCATTAAAGCCACGGTGTCATATTTTCTTTGCAGAAGCTCAGGTACCCCCAGTGTTTCGCAAACTACCCTCAGTCTCTTTCGTTAGAAGCATGCTACCTTCTTCTTTCCCTCCCACCGTTCGATCTCAAGACTAGGGGAAAAAGAAAAAGCCTAGAAACGAAGCAGACGATTTTTCAATCAATCTAATCCCATAAACGATACGTTGGTTGGTATATAAAGTGGAGGATACGCATGAAGATCTGTGTTGCGATAATTAACTAAGGATTGAAGGTTTCCAGAAGCATCGTTTCACTTGAAAACTAATCCTTTAACATTTTATATTCAAGCACGATACAATGAGACGAATACACGAAACAGAAAATCGATACATCGCTACCGATACAAAAATACTTAAAGAAATACTTAATATTAAAAAATGGAGAACATTTTTTGGAGACCATAGACATCCATCACAGCTTTCTCCAGCGTGCTTCAATTTCTAAGTATCACGGGATCCTGCTGAGCTGCCCCTATAGCAGAAAACTAATCGATAAGCCGACAGGAATCGGGCAAGAAATATTCGCGTGAAACACGCTATTTTAAACGCCGACTAAATTACCGAAGCGCGTGAGAAAACGAAGTGGCGGATTTCTTTTTACCTTTTTTTTTTTTTTTTTACTTTGAATTACGACGTGGTTCGTTGCAAGACGAACTTAATGTTGACGTTGAAGAACTCCGTCCTTGCCACTGCGAGCGATCTTGGCTCTATTTTCAGCTCAACTCTGAATCTTAATGAGCGTTACAATCATGCTACCGGAGTAGGCAGAGCTTTGGGATTTCTGGCGAGGTTCTTGGACAATTTTAAGAATCCTTCCACGCACAGCACGCTATATTTCAACTCCATAATTCGATTTCTCCTGCCAAGGGCTATTTATAAAGTTCGTCATATGTTTATAGAGTTATTGTGAATAAAGCTTTTGAAAAATGAGACTAATGCAAAAATAACGTAATGAATAATTTTTAACTTGTATAAAATGTTCATGGAACAATATGTATAAGTGGAGTATACAGTTTTTAATAGTCTTTCCTCAATGTTTGAACTTGGAGTTACATTTCTTTTGTGTCGTTCTGTACAGGAGCTATTTTTGAATTAACCCTTTGTCTTAACACTTAAGTTCCGATGGCCCGTGCAATAGTCAACAGCTGCCTCGGTCACACGTTGAGGAATGTCGTCTGAATACGTCGAAGAATAACACGTAACTGAGACAAAAGGACATCGGTGAAAATTGGTCATGAGCTTGATCCGTGATGTTTATGTTCGGCCCTATTTACAAACCACGTCTTTCGTCCGTGATATTTATATTTAGCCCGATTTCCTTACCATGAGTCTCACACGATATTGTAGGCCACGAGATTAATGAAGAAAACATTAAAACTAAATAATATAATGATAAAGATACAATCTTGAGTCTTCTCTTTCGCGACCTTGAATAGCTATCTTGAAAATTGATTTCGTTCCTCAAAAATAAACCATATTTTCATTTTTTAATTCTATATGCAATACTAATATTCCGGTAATCAGTTTGATTGCAATCACTTTAGTAAGACCGTTTCTCCCATCCTATGTTTAAAAAACGGACGAGAAATGATTTACTTCCTTCGTTAGCAATGGTACATAATAAATGGTACAACCAAACAGCAGATACTCTGGTAATATTAGTGCAACGTTCGTATTCATCCGAAACGAACATTTATTGCACATTACCAGATACAAAACGAAGATAAATATCATCGACTTCACAGAGAGCAAAATTTTTGAACGACTCACACATTTTACCCACCCCTGAATACCATATATCATTTAACGAAAATTGAACAGAGATCATAGATGGTCAGAAACACGTGGAAACGTTCAAATATCCTAGAACATGTACAAGGAAAGATTCATGCTCGATTGCATGTATCTCGATGGTTAGAGATTGAAACGTTGCCGCGAGAAGAATCGCTTGGATTTATGGCCAATCGAAGTGGCTTCGTGCTTCTTTCTTTCTCCTCTTCTTTTACTTTTTTTCTTGTTTCCTTTCTGTTCTTGTATCGACATTGGTACAACCCGGCGCAGAGTACACTTCTTTCTTCGAGTGTCTAGACACTTGTATGTCTAAAAGTCCTTGGGAAGTTGAAATCTGTGAAGTTAACGGGAGACTAGCGATAGTATTATATACATACAGGTTAGAGGGGGGGCCTACGTCATAATATGGAATTGAGAAATGATATATTCACCGCACCGAATCTCGTTAAAATCCCTGAGAGAGTCAGAGTAAGGCAGTTCGGTTGTTAGCCTTTCCCTTTCTATGGTCCTAGTTGAATATACATATCTCAATGTTTTATCGATGAAAATGAAGAATACTTAATTCACTTGTATCCAATCTCACACATTAACCAAATGACACTTTGAAAAATAATTTACTTCTGAAATCAAAAATTATTTAATATATTAGTATCAAATTAAGTTAAAAACGTAATTCAACATCTCTTTATTTTAATTCTTAATTTTTAATTAAAAAGGTATTGAATTTCTTACTACTTAGGTATTTAAGTTGTATAGATCAAATACCATGGCACTTCCATTATAATGATTGAAATCAAAATGGAAAACAGTCGATTTCCCAACATAGATTTACCAGGAGATTAGCAATGCAAGAGTTAACGTTAGCGCGAAGATTAGATACACTGTGCAAAGATGTAGTTAAACGAAGGAGGAGAAGGTCTAGTGCCGCTGATATACTAATTGAATTAGTTATTTCGAAGCAGAAAGTTAAGGGCACGTCTGCGCCAAGTTTTCAAGCTGAAATAACTCGGAGAATCGACGTGCTCGCGAGGGCGCTCGCACACTCACCCTAGAAAGTTCTTATTAAGCTGAAAGTTTCGTTTGATATCGAGTATGAGTATTATTTAATTATCAATTCAAGGGTCCGCTACTTCTTCGACGTTGTTCCTATAAAATAAATCGATCTTATGCAAAACACTAAATGACCGTGAAAAATATAAAATAGATAATTGCTCAATTTTCGAAAATTTATCACGTATGCATAATGTTGTATAGTTTCCTTGATTTTACTTTAATAAATCTGTAAAGAAAGAGAAATACTGAAGTATTACCACAACTTTTTGATCATGATGGAAGAATAAAATCCGTATCATCTGGCTTCGTATGTAATAAAATCTATATTTTATTGTGTACTCGCTATAAAGTTATATTTTGTGGCGGTTCTTAATTTGGTTAAATCTCCATAAAATTTCAAAGTAAAATTTACGCTTCTGTTATTATTAAATTGTAATTCCAATATAATAATTCATAAAGGGATATACTTATACGACAAAATTGATATTTATTAAATTTTATCTAAAAATTAAAGGAAGAAAAATTATTTGACGAATGAATGTTTACTAATGAAGCACGACAGATTGCATAATGAAAGACAAGAAGAAAGCAGAGAAAACTAGTAACATGCCAAACCAGATCCAAATTATCTCACTTGAACGACTTCAATGATTTCACCTTATTTTCAGGGCTACGATACATGCAGACAGCCTCTCCATTCACGACTGTAACAATAATATATAATACATTAACACGTGGAAGCGAAGTAAATTGGGCGCCAACGCAAGGCCGCATTAGTTTTTTGATACATATTCATTAATAGTAATCGAATGATTAATATCCCTGCATATCGTTTAATTTCATTGAATTCCTCTGATATACAAACATTGTTATTAATGCCAATTAATTAGACGAAGGACGCAATTATAGTCGACGAAACGCACTCGGTCGAACTTCACTCGTTCAAGTGGAAATTCCCTACGAAATTACGGAACATGAACGGAAATTGAACAAGGTAACAAGTACCCTGCTTCGGTAAAAGTTATAAAACATTTCAAGCATGAAAGAACAATTAAAATGCAATAAAATATTCTATTACTACAGCATTGCTAAAGATATGTACGTGTTATGCACAATATTTTATATTAGTCGTCATTGATACAAACATTACAATAATCATGGAGTATTATTTCACAATAAATTATCATATAATTTCGATTATTTTTTGAAACATTCTTAGTATACAATAAATAAAACGTAAAAAGAATAGTTGATAACGAAACGTGGAAGAAACAATCTTTTTTTTATTCTAATAATAAAAATAAATAATCCATTTTTTCTGAATTAGATTTTATTTTAAATTTCTTTACAAAAGGATATAATGCTATAAATTCCACATTATCTTATCATAATTCAATCTTCAAATCTAACACACCTTAGGAAGTCTCGATATCGCGAGCATTTTGAAATGCCGAAACAAGAGCATTTAATTGTACTGCTTCACTACAACCAATAGATACTCTTTTTTCTATTTCAGCTAATTTAATTATTAAATCTATGAGAATCAAATCTGGAAATTCAACTAAAGCGAAATAATTAAACTAGCGTCCTTCTTATAACATTTATAAATATAATACATACTTTTATTTACAAACAAATGTAGTTCAGTTAATATATCTTGCAAAGCCAGTCCTTTCTTTAGCTTTATATCTTGTATCTCTGTATAAATATATGTTAAGGAAATTATGATTTAAAGGTCAATAATTAAAATTAGTAGAATAAAAAGGATACTACAATAACATAATTCATATGATTCATTCAACAACCAATTGACAATATTTTTTATATCAACTGGAAGGGGATGTCCAACACAAGAATAAACATTTTCTTCTGTAACTGCACCAAATGCAAGCCATGTACTTTGGAGAACATTTAGAACTTTTCTCATATCTCCACCACTCAGTCTCATTAATGCTTGCTTCCCATCTTCCGAAACATTTAAACTAAAGCATATTTGATGGTGTTATTAATGTGTTATGTTTCAGTGCAATTAAATACTTACTTTTCTTCTTTAATAATAGTATCTAGCCTTGGTAAAATTTGATTTCCAGACAATGGACCAAATCTAAATTTAGTACACCGAGACTGAAGGGCAGGGATAATTTTACTAAGGTAATTACATATAATACAAAACCTTACATTATCTGTATACTTTTCTATTACTGAAAAAATTTGTATGTAGAATATGTCTTTCATGCTTTAAGCAAATCATTAATATTATGACTTACTTCTTCTAAGAGCATTTTGTGCATCATTTGTCATAGCATCAGCTTCATCGAGAATGATTAATTTAAAACCAGACCTATACATTGTACCTGTACTTGCAAAACTAAGAATTTGTCCTCTAACTATACCAATACCTCTATCATCTGAAGCATTCATTTCCAAAACCTATGTGGAAAAAATATTTCTGTACAACATATATATAAATCGCATAAAATAATAATGATATATAATGAAAAATTATACCATTGAATTAAAATGAGCTGGTGTATATAATTTACGAGCACAAGCAAGTATTGTGCTTGTTTTTCCTGTACCAGGTGGTCCATAGAAAAGGAGATGAGGAAGCTGATTCTCATCAATAAATTTATTTACTATAATGAAAAATATTAATTTCGTAAAGATTTAATAATTATATATATTCATAAAAGTATTAAATTGATATAAATACTGACTGGTTTTAATAATTTCTTCGTGAGATATTAAATCATCCAAATTCTTGGGTCGATATTTCTCCACCCTGGAACAAGAAAATAAAAATATAATTTTTCATTACTTTTAAAATACAATTGCATATCAAATGTAACTTTATACCATGGCAAATTAGTAGAGTGAGTAGCTTTTGCTGTCATGATTTATATAGTTTCACTTCTTATGACAAACTTTATAAAAAATAACATGCAAGGTTAGGATCTGTAACTTGGCGCCATTTAACTAATCTGGTTACAAATAGCAAAAACGCGGCATTCTTCTTTTAAATGACACATGCTGATTGGTTCATGACTGTTAAAATGCATTATGGGAAGACAATAATAATTCAAATTATTTTATGTTTAATAAAAAATGAATATGAATTAAAACAAAAAACTAACATTTTTAATTTACAATTTGTATAAAATATTTGTTATGCTAATGAGAAACAAGTCATGAGTAGTTTAGAAATGTGTTATAGAACCCCAGAGTACATACTTCTTATTAAGATTCGATTTAAATTATCTCTAGAAAAGTATCAAAATGATGACAATTTAAAAACTGAATTTCTCGATATAATAAAACGTGGGAATATGACTCGTTACTACGAAGATGCATGCAAAGAATTTAACTGGAAAATTGATAAAGATCTCCTCAACACGATGAAATATGAAAATGAGGTTATATGGCTAGAATTACAATCTTCCGACAATTTGACTCTTGAAAATACAGAAAAAAAAAATTGGAAAGAGAAATTTGAGTTCTTTTGCAGAATTGGTAATCTCGATCATGCCGCAGATATAGCGAATTCGGTTTTGAAAGACGAAACTAATTCATCGAGTATTAAAATTGAAACTGCTTTCGGTTTATTTAGAATTGCATATATAAGAAATAATATCCGTTCGATGGGAAAGGTAATTGCCAAAATAACGACTCTGATGGAAGGATCTCATACATCGGGCAGTAATTGGTGCTGTCGTAATAAATTGAAAGTGTACGAAGCTGTCTATCATCTTGCAACACGAAACTTTAATCGCGCTGCGGTACTTCTGTTAGACTGTATCTCCACTTTTGAATCCTATGAATTATTACCATTCGAAGAAGTCGTAGAATACACAATATTATCAGGGATAATTTCCTTAAATCGATTAGATCTTGATTCTCAATTTAATAACAATGGCCTTCTGCAACAAACATTATTAACAAAGGCTCCCAAATACAGAGAATTTTTTTATTCTCTCTACGATTGTCGTTACAAAGAGTTTTTCGAAAATCTCACCTGGGTAGAGTCTGAACTTAGAGCAAATCCTTTACTTCACTTCCATTATCGTTACTACGTAAGGGAAATGCGTTTAAAAGCATACTCTCAACTATTACAAGCATATAGGACTATTAATTTAAGTAGAATAGCAACTGAATTTGGTGTATCAGAAGAGTTTATAGAACAGGAAATAGCACGTTTTATTGCGAGTGGTAAATTACATTGTAAAATCGATAAAGTAGCTGGAACAATCGTTACCATCAGTGCTGCTGGTTGCATTAGAGGACAAGCTCCTGACGCTTCATGCGATCGAGGATTAATTTATCAAAATACAATAAAAAAAGGTGATGCATTACTTAATAGATTAAAGAAACTCAGCCAAGTTATCAATTATTAATTCTACAATAATTTGTCTTTGTAACATTATAACTGTAAATCATCATAATCAGTGATTATAATTGAAATATGTGTACTACATAATATTTATTGATATTTATTATAATAGCAATAGTATGATGCATATTTTAAATATGTGTTTTGTAATAAATTCGTTGATGTTTTCAAATCAGAATAACTGTTTCGTGTTTTTTCATTAAAGCTATAACCAAAAAAATAGTATCAAACTTATTATCTTCCAGTTTAATAATTATTTATTTTTTAACCTTATTTAGGTACAATTTCGAAAGCTATACAATACATATTCTGGAACATATTTCTTCATTTCATTAATTATTAACAATCTGATAAGATTATGGCCCACAGAGTTTTGATGAGATACCCTTTATCTATCTACAAGGAAACCAAAAAGGTTATACAACATTTCAGTCATCTACTTGTATTGGATTTTGAATGCACTTGTATAAAAGATAATCAAATTGAACCTCAAGAAATTATTGAATTACCTTGTGCTGTAGTGTGTACAAAGAATTGGGAAATAGTAAACACTTTTCATAAGTATATTAAGCCGAGATTCCATCCTCAGCTTACACCATTCTGTATAGACTTGACTGGAATCATGCAAGACATGGTGGATAAAGAGCCTTACTTTCCAGAAGTATTTCAGGAATTTTGTAATTGGTTAAAGAAATACAATTATTCAAGTGAAAATAGTGCATTTGTTACATGTGGAAATTGGGACTTACAATACATGTTGCCATATCAGTGTCAATTAGAAAAAATACAGTTACCAGTACAATATAATAAATGGATAAACTTGAAAAACACTTTTTGTGATGCAACAGAATATTATCCACGAAGTTTAAAAGATATGCTTTCTTATTTAAAACTTCCAATGTATGGAAAATTACATTCTGGCATAGACGATGTTCGGAACATGGTCCAGATAATACAAAGTCTGCAGTCTTTGTACAATATAGAGTTTAAGATAAATAATGTAGATCCTAACATTTTGAAAAAATTGACAAAAATTTAAAATTTATTAAAAATTAATTTATTGATAATAAAAATATTGCGCATATAAAAATTGAAATTACAACATATCTATGTAATAAATATTTTGATAAAAATTAAATCTAAAGTTTTAGTTTATAACCGTTTAACATTCACTCTTATTTGTACATCAAGCTTATTGTTCTCTGTATAAATTTCAAGCACTGCATTGAAATTTCGTTCAATTTTTCGTTTGCATTGGATTTTCAGTTGAAATTCTCTTCTAGTAGGTATCATTCCCTCAGCAGGTACAACACATAAATACTCTGTATTTGATAAGGAAGTTTCAAATGGCTGTGCCACAGTACATGAGTTTTTTACTATTACAATTGCCTCTGTTTTAATTGGTGGATTTAAAACTACAATAGATGGACTGACCATAAAATTGCCGATATTTATGTCGTCCTGAAGTGTATTATTTCCTCCGAAGGTCCTGGTAATTCATTTAATTGAAAGTTTATGAAAACTTATAGTATTTAACATACTGATTACACTTACTCTGAAGGTAGAAAACTTTCTCCATTTCCTTCATATATATGACTGTTGTCGCTACAAAGAGAATAAAACATTTGTGATTCATCAGCATTATCATGAAGAACAGATAGCGTCTCATCGGTACACACTTCCATAGTTAACATTATTTCATGTTGGCGAATACTCCGACAAAGATCTCCGAGATTTTGCTAAATAATACCCGAAATAATAAATAATTTAGTAATCAATTAAATTAGTAAATTTATTATTACTTACCACTGAATCTCGAATGGCACTTATATCTGGCATTAATTGTTCTCCACAAAAAGCTTTACATATTGGATGAATTATGTTTCTAAAAGCTTCGTTTTCATTTCCATTTAACTCACCTGTTTCCTTCATCTTATTGTATAATCTGAAAATTTAATCATAATAAATAACAGAATAATTAGTTATAAACTTAGTATCACTCACCTACGAATTCTCCAACGCGTAGGTTCATCGCCATGAGTAATTAATAACGTTCCAACATGCGATACATCAGACTGTTGCAATAATGCTAAATCTTGTTTTCGTGGATGAAATTCCAGAGTCACCCAGTGAACTTCTCTTGGATTTAGCAATAGCTCGGTTGGATTCACTTGCCAGCTCGATACCATAGTTGGATACACGGCTAAAATTATTAAAAAATAATTTAGAAACCGATCACTCATTTATGGTATAATTTACATAAAATACCTTTTGGTATTAATTTTATTTTAATATAAGAACATAAATCTCCAGTGTTTTGTAATTTGATTTTTGCATTTAAAGAACCCTCAGAATTTAAGATACCAAGTGACAACCACATTTTTCCTCCAGTGTCCTTAAATGCTTCTGAAATTTCAACCTTGCTATAACCCCCATAACCATACAGAAATAGCTGTAAATGATACATTATACATTAATTCAAATATTTACTGATTTACATGAGTTTCAATATTTATTTATAATAAATTTATTTACCACTTTTGCGGGTCGGGATTCAGAATCTTTTCTTTTTGGCTCATAATGTTTGAATATTATTTTTCCAATAGCTGCACCTATATGATGAGGACTAAATACAACAGATAACATCCTACTTTCCAAACCTTGCAAAGCTAATACAATGGTTGTACCAACGGCTTGCCGTTCTCGAAGAAACTGAAAAAATTCCTAATGTTTTTACAAACACAAAATATTAATTTATATCTTATTAGATTAAATATATTACTCGAAAATTCTTTTCACTATCAGATATAGTAGCTTGTATCTTGATCTTGTTGTTACTTGTATTGCGAATGGTGAATTCTTTAATTTCCGACTTCCCGGTTTTCACGCTGCTCCATATCAGAGCAGCATGGGTAGTTCTTATGGGAATTTTGTCTCCAGCAACAGTTGAACCAGACACTGAACTAAGAGGTGAATTTCTACCAGATGTGCCTGATCTAATATTGTATTAAGACACTAACAAGTAAAGCTTCATACAAAGTTAATATGAGACATAAGAATAAATTTACTTGTTTGAAACCACGCTATGTGGGGATGATGGAGAACTAACAGATGGCACATACTGAGGAGTTTCACATCGAGGAAAATTTTCAGTTTCTGCCACAGTATATATACTTGATTCGCCAATGACGGAGTAATGATAGACATTGTTGGCAGCAACTAATTTGATTTTTGTATACCTGTAAATATAAACAAAAATAAATCAAAATAGATTCATGACGTTACATAGAGGTCTATAAAATGCTTCTTCACATTTTGGGGATGCTTGAAGTTTGCTGTCTGTAAGTGACAAGGAAACATCCAGTTTCCTTAGGTTGCACAAGTAAATTTTCTGGTTGTACTAAGAAATATTTCACTTCTTCTGTTGATTCAATTTCTTGAACAAATGAAGCTGAGATTGGCATCGGAATTGTTCCGAGATTAATTATAGTCAATGGTTTGGTTTGTTTGTTAGCAACAACCAAAGGTAGGTCTGTATCAATCACTTGTATCTTACAAGTTCCTACTTGTACAAGAAGTGGAACTTCTTGAATAACTATACTCTCCTCTGAAATATTTCCGGCTTGAATTATTAAAGTACCACTATAACGTTGTAAAGATCGTTGCGTTTCAGTATTCTTTTGCAGAATACCCTTGCAGTGAATATTCATAGTGAGCACTTCTTGAGATTTAAAAGTGATATATTGCAATTCTTCTGAATTTTCTAAATTAAATACTGCTGGTTCATCCTACATTCAATCAAAGAGAAAAAAGGAAAAATAGAAAATTTAAAGAATGAAATTCATGTAAATTCAATTAGATAAAATCATCACCTGTAATATAGAAATTTTAATAGGAACATCGACATTATTTTTATTTTTTATCGTGATAGGTAAAACTGCCATGCTATTTTCGACAATGCACTGAAAATCTAGTTCTTTTTTCTGAGAGGGATTTAGTACAGTTATATCGATTTTTTCAGGTTTGAAACAAATGATATGTTTCATAGTCCATTCAGATCTCGTTACCATATCTGACACTGTTATAGTTAAGACTGCGATGATTGGTTTACTCATATTTATTACTGTTACTGTAATCTAAAATAATTTTATTTTAATGTTTAGATTAATGTACAATTTGTATCTTCCTTTTACCTTAGCATTCTGCTCTGCATTTGGTTTAATAAGAATAACATCTTTCGGTAATATGAGCTGAACATTGTGCTTGTCTCCTTGAACTTGACTTACATTTAATGCACAAATGACCCATCTATCACTCTTATTTAAAAGTTCAATATTAGCCTCTCTAGATATACCGACGATACAACTACATAGTTCTTCTGTACTTTTACCAATGATAACATCTAAAAAAAATAAAAATTAATAAAAAAAAAAAAAAAAGGCAAGTCTAAAGATGATATACTCATTGTTATATCATACTGTTAGTATAAGATTGAGTCGCTTGTAAATTTGGTAGGTCTTGTATAGAAGTTTCTGATTTATCTTTATATGAAATATTTTCCTTTTTTATATTTTCTTTTTCTGCTATTTCTTCTTTTTTGAAATCGACAGATTTTTTTTCGTGACTGATCATTGTGTTAATATTTGACGTTTGATGCGATATTTTGTTTTCTATATAATTTGGAAGAGTTAATTTAGAACTTTCTAACAATGATTTAAAATCTAAAATTAATAAAATATTTAAAATTAAATAAGCATGAAGAGAATTTCAAGCTTTTTGGTCAGTTGAATAAGACTTGATATTTTCAAGAATAAAATTGTACCTTCATTGTATGAAGATGGCAAATTTCCATTACTTATTTCTTTTTTAAGTTCTTGACAAGGAATCTCAAAATTTGTTTTTGCACCTGAGTTAGAGTCAAACGATAACATTTTTGGAACAGTGTGCTTAACATCTATAGTTTCATTAGTCATTTTACTATCAAGAGATAATTTTGTTGAAAGGTTTAATAGTCCCATATCTTTTTCGAAATTATCGATACTTCTACTTGAAGTAATCGGCATAGATTTTCTATTTGAAGGCATTAATGTGTAAGTATCTCTAACTGGATCCTCTTCTTGTATTGGCGCAGGTTTTCTCTTTTTTTTTGCCATGATAAGCTGATCCACCAATCTTCGTGGTGTACCATTATCAATATCCTGTAATGCTTGAGCAATACTAGTCAAACTCATAATACTTTGCTCTTCTATATCTTTTGTTGTATTTGGAATATTTTGAGTTTTATCTTTAACAGTACTGGATCCAACTGAAACTTCTATAAAAAGGAAGGAATTTTAAAATAAAAGAGAATATATAAAGAATGCTTTATAATAAATACAAATAATACCTTCTACAGTAGAATCGACCAGAGGTATAAGCTGACTTTTCTTTTTCGGACTATTTACAGATATACCTAAACTCGGCCTTTCTATCGCAGTATCTGATAATTCTCCAAAATTTCCGCATTTTCTTCTAAAGAATTCACTCACTGATACCTTGCGCCCAGCACACGATCTAAAATTTAATTATATTATATTTCATGCAAAATATTTATAATTTTATACTTACTCTACTGATAAGTCTAGTTCACCAATGATACCAGAGAAACAGGATAAGTTTAAGTACTCTTTTTCATTAGAAGTTGTGGTAGGAAGGGCATAAGAATAATTTTGTTGCCAAGACACTTCATCAGCTAGCATTTGACTAGCCATTTCAGAAGCAGGACGAAATTCTTCACTATTAAATTGAGCCATAAAATCAGCAGTTGTTGTATCAAATGATATTGTGTTCAAATTTTTACTTGATGATGATGATGATAAACATTTCACTGAATTTCTACTTAATCCAGATGAACGTGCACTTATTTCATTTGGTTCAAAGACAACCTAAATATCACATTAAAGGAGTACATAAAAAATCATTCTGACTTCTGAAAAAAATTCATACTTACATTATTTGTTTTATTAGTAGCTGAATGTGAAGTATTTTCATTTTGAAGATTAACTTGATTGGAACATACAGATTGACCTGAATTAATCAGTACTGAAGAAGTAATATTATCTGATAAGTTTTGACTATTTGCATTATTTTCCTTGTTTGTATCTGCAAGGATTATAAAGTATATTCATTAATTGTCAATAAATCTAGAATTATACACATAAAACTAGTTTTTACCATATATACTAGATGTAGTTTTTAAATCACTACATCTCTGAAGTAGTTTTCTAGCAAGTTCACGTTCTGTATCTAGTTTACTCTCACTTTGCTTATCTATTTCCGCCATTCCACTTACTTCAGCTAAAACTACAAAGACTTATCATTTAAAGCTATCATCATTATGATTTATGTAAATCATAATAGAAGACTTACAGGAAGATATATTGTTAAGTATACCAAGAGAAGATTCATCAAATTTCTTTATCACGTCATTTTTGTGTATAACAGGCTGCTTATAAACAGCTTCATTAATACCTTTTTCAAGAACCTTACTTTCCAGTCTAAAAAAATGAATTTTTTCTTAACAGTGCTTTATTACTACTTAGATTATATCATATTATTTAAAGTATATTAAACATGTAATTTAGAGACAGAATAAACTTACGTGCTTTTTCTTTGTACAGTTGAAGTTGCTTGTGGTTGCGGAGTATTTAAGACGGTCACATCAATAAAATCTGCCTCTGTTGGTTTTGATGGTGTAAACATTATTAAAATTTTTCTTTATCTATCGTTGGACCACGATGACCAATAATCTTCTATGAAAATAACTTGTATACAGAAGATTTTACGTGGTTTATTAATCGCTAAATCGATGAAACAAAGAGAAAAGTGTACCATATTACTCTCAACGTATTGTTTGACAGTTGATCGATTTTAACGTTTAAATTTGAAAGTATTCTTTAGACCCTAATCATAGAATACAAAACTTTTACTATAACGAATGAACAACTCGAATGATGAACAGAATAGAACTGCCATCTGGTTTAAATAACAGTGAAGTAACGCCATGTGCGTCGTCGTCAGAAAGTACTAATAGCATGCGTGACAATGCTGTAGAAAATTCATGAAGGATATTAATTTACCATGATAGAGATGTTAAAAAAAAAAATGTTTACATTAATTATGTACCGATAAAAGTGATAATAATAAGTAAATGTTGACTCATTCTAATAGAATTAAGTTATATTTTTAAACCTTTTAAAATTACAACAAATGTTGTAACATATTGACAATACATTATATGAAAAGGTAATGATAAAAATGGAAAAAAAGAAATTAAATTATGAGAATAAACTTATATTAGCACCTATGGTACGAATTGGTACTTTGCCTATGCGACTTCTTGCACTTGATTATGGTGCTGATATAGTATATACGGAGGAATTAATAGACTGGAAATTATTACGTTCATTTCGTCGTAAGAACGGTAAGAAAATGTTAGTATTACAATATTGTTAAAAAATAATTTAATTTAAAAATTGAAAGAAGTTACTTTAATAAATTTTTTTTTAGATGTTTTAGGAACAATTGATTATATTGATAAAACAGATGGTACAGTAACTTTCCGAACTTGTGCTAAAGAAAAAGATAAAGTAGTTCTACAAATTGGTACTTGCGATGCAGCTAGAGCATTGAGAGTAGCTAAGATGGTAGAACAAGATATTGCTGGAATTGATCTAAATATGGGTTGCCCTAAACTGTTTTCTTTAATAGGAAAAATGGGAGCAGCTCTCCTAAAAGAACCAGAAATAGCTACAAACATTTTAAAAACTTTAGTAAATAATCTGAACATTCCAGTAACTTGTAAAATTCGTGTATTATCAGATTTGGATAAGACTTTAGAACTTTGTGAACTTCTACAATCAACTGGTATATCAGCAATTGCAGTCCATGGCCGAACTGTTAATGAAAGACCACAGCATATGAACCGTAATGAGGTTCTAAAGAAAATTGCTGACAAACTTACCATACCAGTTATAGCAAATGGAGGCTCAAAAGAAATACAGAAATATTCTGATATTTTCAAGTGATACTTCAGTTAAATTCTACCTTTAAAACATTTATATAGTATTTGTTTATATAGTTTGAAGGTAATTATAATTGTTTGCAGATTTAAGGAAATAACTGGATGCAGTAGTGTGATGCTTGCACGTGCAGCTGAATGGAACTGTTCAATATTTAGTAAAGATGGTTTACTTCCCATGAATGATGTGATAAAATCATATTTAAAATATGCAGTGGATTATGACAATTTACCTTCCAATACCAAATACTGTATACAAAATATTCTTAGAGAACAGCAAGAATCAACATTAGGAAAAAAGTTCCTTGGCACTCAAACTTTAGAACAAATGTGGTATGAACTGTATTAGTATCAAAATAATATGGCCACATATTATGTAATTAATAAATATCTTATTTTAGCAATTTATGGGACTTAAGCGATTATTGTTGTTTAAAACAAAAGGAATTTGAAGATAAAGGTTTATTAGGGAGATCTCAAGTTTCACCTATGAGAGAAGATGAAAAACAGAATGAGGAACAATTATCTACTAAGAGAAAGATTTCTGAGGAGGAAGATGTAATTTTAATGCAATGTGCATTCTTAAGAAATAATTACATAACAGATGTTGAATTGCCAAAAACTATATTATACAAATGGACACAAACTCAAAGCAAAAATGTGCCAAATTATAATACGCAGCGAAAAGAAAAACTATTTCGATCCATCGTTACCGTTGATGGACGTAGATATGGATCCTCCTTTTGGTAACAGAAAAAATTAAATACTATGATATGTGTTCTTATTTTATTAATTTAAATTGTATTTTAAATCATTATAGGGAAAAAAATAAAAAATGGGCAGAGCAAGGTGCCGCTTTAGCTTGCCTCTTTTCTTTAGGCCTAGTCAGTAAAAAAACTTTTACTACGAACAGTGATGTTTCTTCTTGACAGTGAATAAAGAAGGAATAGAAATAATCAAAAACATTAAATAAATTTCCTTTTATAAATATAGTTTACACTAATTTATATTTTTTTTATTAGTTTGGTTATTAATAAAAAAACATTTTTCTGATCTAAGATGTTTTTACTTTACCTAGCACCATCATAATAACGTATATGAATTTTCATTTTAAAATATTGATATATTATAATTATATTAAAATATTCTTATTGAAATTACAAAATAAAAATATGCAAATATTAGCAAAACAACTAGATTGGTGAGTGGTTATAATTCGAAAACACGATACAGACAATGCTTTTTGGTTAAAATTCAGTAAGTACAGTTAATAAAATAGGAATATAATTATTTATATACTTAAGAATTGTATCACAATATTTTTTCATCTACCTATTTATTACCTAGTATCTAGTATTTAGTGCACAAGAATTTATACAAGATGTTATATCTGTGCTATATTTTGTCTATGGTTAACCATTTTTTCTATCGTGTATACACTCTACAGTTTCTGTCCTCTATTATCGAAACGAGCAAATAAGTAGTAGATATGATTACACTTTTGCAACATAAAGTTATTAATTTCTAGAAGTTATTAATTTCAGTTTAAATTATAAATAAATTAAAGAAATTTATCTAATAATATTGAACAAAATTATTTATAATTTGACAATTAAATTGCCGTTTAACAATGGGTCCGCCAAAACGGTTCAAAAAAGATAATGGTATAAATTTATATATATTCTTTATTTGATTAAAAACTTTTACTATTTTTATGTATTAAAAATGATGTATTTTTATTGTTTTCACCATATCTTTCATAAATTAAAATTTAAAATGATTTATTATAAATATGAACAAGAGCAAAATTATTTAATATCACATTGCAAGCTATTATTTATTTTTATAGACAGAGGTAAATGGAAAAAGCGTAAGGAAGATCCAGAAGAATATAATGATGATGATTCTTTAGATGATAATGAAACTGAGGGTATACCTGATGCAGCCAAAAATGATGTTGAAAAACAAGATGATACAGCATTGGAAGATGAATTTGGTGCAAAGGATTATCGTTCACAGATGATTTTAAAGCCTGACTGTACTTTAAGACCACTCTGGGTGGTAGGATATAAATACTAATTAATCTTTTATAATCTTATTTCTCAAATATTAGCATTATTTTGTTATTTAAGACTTTTTTAGGCACCAAATGGGCATATTTTTTTGGAATCATTTTCACCTGTGTACAAACATGCTCATGATTTCCTAATTGCTATCTCAGAACCTGTTTGTCGCCCAGAACATATTCATGAAGTAAATATATAATTATAAATATTAATTTTTAGTCATATACAATTTATAGAAATTTTGTATTTTTTTATTTTTAGTATAAATTGACTGCTTATTCTTTGTATGCTGCAGTCAGTGTTGGTCTTCAAACACACGATATAATAGAATACTTAAAAAGACTTAGTAAAACTAGCATTCCTGATGGTATAATAGAATTTATAAAATTGTGTACATTATCATATGGTAAAGTGAAATTAGTATTAAAGCACAATAAGTATTTTGTTGAATCTCCATATCCGGAAGTATTGCAGAAACTACTAAAGGACCCTGTAATTCAAGAATGTAGATTAAAAAAGAATGTAGAAGATGAGAAAGATGAAATAATTACAAATGTCCAAAACAAAACAAAGGCACCACAGGTAGTAATATATTTGTATTAATGATGTGATTGATAAAATACAGTAACAATAATTTCTATTGTTCCTAGTTTGGAGCCAAGGGAATGACCAGTGTACCAACTGGAACCACGAAAGTGACAGAAATAACTAATGATCAAGTTCCAGCAGAAACAGCTACTGTTCCTGAAGATATAACTACCTTTTATGATAAAATGGATAAAGAAGATGAGGATGAAGAAGAAGAACACGAATTAAAGACAGTTAGTTTTGAAGTAAATCAGGTACAATATTTCACTTTTAATTTACAAACAATATGTTTATAAACCTTATTGAATATTTATAAAAAATGTTGTTACAGGAAAAAATTGAAGTTATACAAAAGAGATGTATAGAATTGGAGTATCCTTTATTAGCAGAATACGACTTTCGTAATGATACCGTAAATCCAGATATAAAGTATAATAGAATAGTATAGCAGAATTGTGTGCAACATGAAGTATACAAAATATCTGAAAAATTAATAAATTATATTTTAGCATTGACTTGAAACCATCAGCTGTGCTGAGACCTTATCAGGAAAAGAGTTTAAGAAAAATGTTTGGAAATGGACGTGCTAGATCAGGTGTCATAGTTTTGCCTTGCGGTGCTGGTAAAAGTTTAGTTGGAGTAACAGCTTGTTGCACAGTTCGGAAACGTGCATTAGTATTATGTAATTCTGGAGTGTCGGTAGAACAGTGGAAACAGCAATTTAAGATGTGGTCAACTGCGGACGACTCAATGATTTGTCGATTTACAAGTGAAGCAAAAGACAAGCCTATGGGGTGTGGAATATTAATTACAACATATTCTATGATTACTCACACTCAGAAACGTTCATGGGAAGCAGAACAAACTATGCGATGGCTTCAAGAACAAGAATGGGGAATCATGGTTTTAGATGGTAATAGAAATTTTTGTTAGAATGAATTATATTATTGAATTACTTAATATATATTGTATTTTTAGAGGTACATACAATTCCTGCAAAAATGTTCAGAAGAGTCTTAACAATCGTTCAGTCTCATTGTAAATTGGGATTGACTGCAACATTACTTCGTGAAGATGACAAAATTGCTGATCTCAATTTTCTGATTGGACCAAAATTGTATGAAGCCAACTGGTTAGAATTACAAAAAAGGGGCTTTATTGCAAGAGTACAATGTGCCGAAGTTTGGTGTCCTATGACACCAGAATTTTATAGAGAATATCTTGGTTGTAAAATGAGTAAAAAATTGGTAGGTAATTATATTAATTTAATTTAATATAATATGATGTTTAACAATTTAACGATTTTTAAACGTTATTCTATTTACAGTTACTTTATGTAATGAATCCAAACAAATTTCGTTGTTGTCAATATTTAATACGATATCACGAAAGGCGTGGCGATAAAACTATTGTTTTCTCAGATAACGTTTTCGCTTTGAAGCATTATGCCATTAAAATGAATAAGCCATATATCTATGGTCCAACTAGTCAAGTATGTAGAAATAAAAATCATATCAATCAAAAGATGTTAGATAATGGTATATTTATTAACTAATTTCAGAGTGAACGAATACAAATTTTGCAAAATTTCAAATTCAATACTAAAGTAAATACTATATTTGTGAGTAAAGTGGCAGATACTTCTTTTGATTTACCGGAAGCTAATGTTTTAATTCAAATATCTTCGCATGGTGGTTCACGACGTCAAGAAGCACAACGTTTAGGACGAATTTTGAGAGCTAAAAAAGGTATGATTCTAAACATTATATAATATAGAATGAATTAAGTATATGAAATATTGTTTCCTTTTTATAGGTGCTATTGCAGAGGAATACAATGCATTCTTCTATACGTTGGTATCACAAGATACGATGGAAATGAATTATTCGAGAAAGCGCCAGCGTTTTCTTGTGAATCAGGGATACGCTTATAAAGTCATTACAAAACTCGCAGGAATGGAAGAGGTGCGTATTAATCGATAACAATTGAATAAAGATTTTTTAAACTTATTTTATATTTTATTTCTTCAACTACTAAAATAGGAACCAGATTTGATGTATTCATCTCGAGAAGAACAGGGCCATTTGTTACAACAAGTTTTATCTGCGAGTGATATGGATGCGGATGAGGAAAGGATACCCGGAGAAGGGCCAAGACCCGTAAGTTTCATAATATTAATATCATTAAAAAATATACCTTTTGTATTATATTACTACACTTAAATTATTATTTCAGATTATACGTAAAGCCGGAAACATGACTTCAATGTCTGGTGCAGATGATGCAGTTTATTATGAATATAAAAAAGCTCCCAGTTCATCTACGGCAAACAAACATCCACTGTTTAAAAAATTTAGAACATAGAAGTTTTTAACTGCGTGTATTCTATATACATATAAGAGTAGTTAAAATTTATCATTATTTACATAATTTATTAAAATGTGTTTATATGTTTATACATTATACTTTTCCAGCATCGATTTTTTTTAATTGATTTTAACTGTATAGAGAAATTATAATTCACATATGCATTTTATGTATTCGTTTTTAAATCGTATTTTATAAAAAATGGCAATCAATAATTCATGCTGTGTATAACATACAGTTCATTGTTCTCTATTCTTTGTATACTCAAAATGTCTATTTGTACGATTTACGTGGCAGCAATAAAATTTACGTCAATGTAAACTACGTGATGGATAGTTTACTTGAGTAATGCGATAAAGATATTCCTGATAAATTTGTTGGTTTCGGCCGATAATCGTGGCACACCTATAATGTGTTAGACATTATATTTACTCCAAGATACTTAACTATCTAAAGAATACAAGGACCTTAAACTTATATACATATTTTTCATGTCTATATTAAATAAAAAAATCGAAGTACCTAAAATGTTAATATAAAGCATAATAAAAAAAATTAATTTCGAAATATTAAATTGTTTTTTCAACCTGGTTGTATTATTTATTTATCGTGTGTAGCTTTCTCTTTGATCCATTGACCAATATTTAATCGAATTTAATATTTATAAAATACTCATAAAAAGTTAAATATATAAAGTACGACAATATCTTAAATAATAGAAATTTCTTTTTTTATTAACCAACGAGTTATCTCATCCGGATTAGAACATCGATATCATGTGATAACGATACACATAAATTTCAAATTTTTCATAAAAATGGTGTACGAGATACGCTGAACGTCAGTTGGCTGTCATCACGCGTACACTCTGAACTTAGTAGAGAATCAGCAGTGCAAGCTGCCGGCTGTCACATGCAACCAGTTACCCCGTCGACGCTTGACGGTGCGTCATAGTAAGGTGTGTTATAAGGTGTGTTCGAGTGTGTGAATTGCTGCTGTGTTTCCCTTTTGTCTTTATTATTCATTTTTCTGTTCATAATGGTTCGCATCGATCAACAGAAGTTTGGTTATCGACATGGCATGCATTAGCACGCGATGGCAGTGCCGTAGTTGCAGTCGAAACAGAACAGGGCAAGGCCGCGTAGGCGCATCGTTATGAAAGGAAGCAGTCGTCCGTGAACACAAACTGAACGTCCTGCCTTGACGTTATACATGTTGCATTAGAAAGATCGGTGAACCTAGGTTACTGAACATGCGTGACAAACGTTAAAAGTAGCAGTTATCAGAAGACGTTGCGAAATCACAGTAAAAGACAAGAAAACGATGCATTTATTCTGGACGTTATTCAGGGAATAGAAGGTGACTATCGTTGGAGGACTATCGAGGGCAAAACACGACAAATTCAAGGGATATTTTTCGATTATCGTTGTGCCATATTACGTACCTACGTTGGTGCACGAGAGGGGCGAAGTTCAATGCATCGGTGAAAATTCGGGAAGATCGTTGGTTGTACGTGGTGACAAAGAGGGTGCTTCGGTATCAGTTATTGTGAATAAGAGGGCGATCCTTGTCGTAGTGGAAAGTGAAAGAGAAAGAGAGAGGGGGGGTGGGGGATAGAAAGAGGAAGAGAAAGAGAGTGCGGTGTAGAAAGTTGGTACACGGCCGTCGGCACAGCGTACCGGCGTTTTCGAGTGCTCGTAGCCGTGGACACGGCTACGCAGCCATCCTATAAACCGCGCGGGGGAAGCTAGTGCGTGAATGTATTGGAAGCGGTGGCCACGTCTTCATCGTCATCGTCGTCGTCGTCGTCGTTGTGATCGCCGTGAAAACGGTGTTACGCCGTGGAAGTTGGCAAAAACGCTACATCATCGATGGCCCGCGCGATATTTCGACGGCATTCGTGATCGCGGCAAGACGGGATCTTCGTCGAGGATGCCGCGAATATCGTTTACACGTCCCAGGAGGATGGCAGGCTTTCAGATCATCGCTCGGATCGATAGGCACGAAAGAATCGAATAATCACGACGGAACGAAGGAGGACACCAAAGCGGTGAGGCGAGCCAGGAGCCCCGGAGGTTAGGGCCTCCGAGTGACGAGGATCCTTGTTCGAAGATGAACTCCATGATATATACCCTTTACGGGTTTGCAATATTTTTCATGATATTCTGGTCGGTAATGTGGATCATTCACGCATTGGCACTGATTGCTGGTCACTGGAAGCTGCACCGGAAAGTCACTCAAGTACCAACCTACGAAACGCCCTTACCCGGTGTGTCAATCATAAAGCCATTGATGGGCGTTGATCCCAATCTGTTTAGCAACTTAGAGACATTTTTCACCATGCAGTATCCTCGTTACGAGCTATTATTCTGTGTGGAAGACGATTCAGATCCTGTGTTGATGTTAGTGCGTAAACTGATCGAGAAATATCCGAAAGTAGACGCAAGACTTTTTATCGGTGGTTGCAACGTAGGTGTGAATCCAAAGATCAACAATATGCAACCAGCATACGAGGCGGCCAAGCACGAGTTTGTGTTGATCAGTGACAGTGGTATCAAGATGAAAGAGGACACGCTCTTGGACATGGTTAATTACATGACTGACAATGTTGCGTTGGTACATCAGATGCCGTTTACCTGTGATCGTGAAGGTTTTGCCGCAGCATATGAGAAAATATTCTTCGGTACCGTACTCTCGCGTATATACCTTACCGCCGATTTGCTCAGGATAAACTGTCATACCGGTATGTCGGCATTATTGAGAAAGGCAGCACTCGACGAGGTCGGCGGATTAAAAACGTTCGGTGTGTATTTAGCCGAAGATTTTTTCTATGCAAAGTCGTTGACCGATCGTGGTTGGCGCATTACAGTATCCTCGCAGCCGGCATTGCAAAATAGCGGTCACTGCGAGCTGCATTCATTCCAGGCGAGGTTACGAAGGTGGGTAAAGCTCAGAGTGGCTATGTTACCTACTACAATCGTCCTGGAACCGCTTAGCGAGTGTTTAGTGTTAGGTGCCTGTGCTTCCTGGGCGGCTAGCGTGCTCTTCGAGTGGGTGCTACTTAGCGTCGTGCAGAACGGTCCGCTACCGTTCAACAAGTTAGAATTCGTGTGCGGATGGTTACTTAGCGAGATCACTAGGCCTTATCTTTTCATTCAGGCAGTTCTAGATCCTCTGATACAGTGGCGGTCGCGCATCTACAAACTCAGGTGGGGTGGAGTCGCGGAAGAGGTTAAGACAAAAGTCAAATATTGAAGCACTATGAAAAACAAGCGTTTATCATTTTCTTTTCTTTTTTTTTCTTTTAACCTCCTTTCTTTCTCTCTTCTTTTCTTTCCCT
>NW_016911795.1:797108-805019 GCF_001483705.2 Eufriesea mexicana | reverse complement strand
TCCCTATATGAATTGTAAATATATGTATGTACATGAAAAGACCAACATCCACATCGAACTACAAGCGTGGGTGTTTTGTAATAACCGATATATTATGCTATTACGCATATGGTATTTGTTATACTTGTATTACGTTAGAACGAGGAAAAAATATACACCGTATACGCATGATACGTACTAAATAAGGGTATTCGCGCGCGCGGACGTGTGCATATATACGCATGTATGGCTTACGTAAATACGATAATCGTGATGCACACGTATGCACGTGCGCGATCATGATTTGCAATTGTTCAGTATATCATCTCCGCTAGCTCATAACGGTGTGCTCATTTCTCGTGCAGTGGTTTCTGAAAGAAAAAATCTATTGTATAAAAATCAAGCATTTCTTATCTATGATAGGTATGTTAGGGGCACAAAATGTAAATAATAATCGATGTATACGTAATATCTCCTTTTTAAGACCCTCGCCTGCAACGAGGTCGACCTTTAAGTCATTGTCGTGATATTACTGGACTTAAAATTATTGGTGCGTTCTAATAAAACAATTCCTGCGAGGAAATACGGTTGCGCTGGTTTCCGGATCAACTTAACATGTCATTGCTGTACCTTAATACGCGATTCATATCAGTGCAAGAAATTAATTCGAACAAAGTCCCGACGAACCATTAAATTCGAATAAATACGTTTGTGTAAATATTCACCGATTTACCTTCGTTTGCCTGAACGGTCTGATATGCAGACTAGGTTATGCTTTGTTCGAAATTTATATGTATTCGTATATTATTTGCCTTTTTTCCGTACGTACTCACGAACATTAATTATTTTCACGTCGGGTAATCGAAACGATTAATAGTTTCCGACGGGCAATTTAGTCGCACACATGTACCTTTCTATTGACTTTTCTTTACCATCGAGTAAATTTGTTCAAGTTCACTTTCATTTGTAAATATATCCGTGTTATCGAACATGTTTATATTTCGAATAGAGAATATCAAATGCATAATCATAGTATCCTAGGGAAAAAAAGAAAAAAAATATTAAAAAACGAAGAAAATAACATTACGAATGTAAAAAATAAGTTCCAATAAATTGAAAGGTTCGTGTGCCTCTTATAAATGTTAAGGAAAAAGGATCGTGCCATGTCTCTTAATTATATTCTTTTACAAAAAATATGTTAATATTTTTTATGCTGTATTTATCTGGTTTAATTATTTCCTAAGAATAATTAGAATCATCCAAGATGCATTTCTGGTGATTAATTTATTTCTAGAAGCTTTTTACGATATTTATAAAATTTTAGGGTTAGGAACCTAACCTTTTTGATGTTGAAATTTTATGAAATTTTATGAAATTTAGCCCCTTGCGTACGTATTGCCTGTAACTATAACAGCTTGGATGGATTGGTTCAATATTTGTGTACATGGCATGCGTCCGATCAATATGATGTTAGGATCGAAAAGGTTAAGAGATCTTGTCGAGTCTAGTCTATGAAATTCAATATGGAGGCTTCTATTAGCATCTAACTTAAATATATGTATAAGTGTTCCTTAATTTTTGTCTACATTCCTTGCTCGCCACGTGTGACGTGACGATCGCGATCTTTGCAATAATTCGAACAAAATTATCGACCCTTTGTTCTATATCTATAGACGCAATTATTATGAATTGTGTACACTTGTTTATCGTTGAAATTAATTGTATTATTCCCTCACATCGTTTTATACGTTTTAATTGTGTGTACAATACAGCCTTGTATTTAAAACCGCTTGCTACGTGATTAAAAAACACACGACAAAGTCATTACGTCAAGGTTTGCCGCTATTAGGATCTTCCTGTATTCTGCGAGTCACGTTACCGGACAATACTGAGAAATATGTAGCGCGTAGGGACATCCATTTTGAAATCGTTCGATTTAGTACCTTCAAAAATGAAACATTTTTTGCCGCATTAAACAAATATACCTTTTATTAGTATTACGATATATCGCGATAGAAATGACCGCCATGATTTTTTACGAATTTATCAAGATACCAACCAGATAAAAATAAAAACTAGCGATTTATTATCTAATAAAATGTCGGATACAGAGACAAAGGGCCGAAATAACTAGAAGTCTCTACCGATATACGCTCTACAAGCCAAATTAATACGTACTTCTTATTTTTCGTTCCTCGGTATTCTTAATTTATTCTAGTGAGAAAAATTACTTAAAAGACGTCTCGTTATCGTTATTGTTAATTGTTAAGGATTTAAATATAGGAAACAGATTCCTTTGCGTTAAGATAGAATGATGTAGATATGTCAAATTTTTTCAACGTACAACGTGCGTGGTGGTGAATGTTTAAAGACAAAGGTAAATTTAACACTTTTGTTTATATTACACCGTTCCATTGCACATCGAGAATACTTAACCCTCGCCTTGTAACTGTCGCCTAATAACAGCAATTGTAACAATATGATTTCTAGTAGTTGGGCGCTATTGCGATTTTTCAATCGTAGTAATCTGTAACGGAGTATTAATCCATTAGCTATGAACTTGAATTAAATTTAGCGTTTACATTGTAATTTAAGGTAATTCGAAATTTCATTTCGTAATTTCTTGTTGTTATTTAACGTCTTCGACGCTCACCTTTTGTTGATAAGGTTAGTACCTCTTTTTAAACAACGATTTCAAGTTCATTAGTGTAAAGAAGATTTCCAACGGGTTTGCTGAAATCGATAGCTGGGATTAAATCGAGCACTATTTATTTTCGTGCAAGGAACGCGTTGACTCGTGGAACGAGGAATCAATTGTACCAGTTAGATTTTCCCCCGCGAATTGCCAGGTGCATGCTGTTTTTCACGCTGATAGAACACGGAATATTGGCTGTCCATTTGTTTTATTGTGATTTATCGAAAGTCAGACGATTATTCTTTCTTTTTTATCAGCCGAAATTTCCATCTTTTCTGTTTATCCGTATACGTTTCTATGATTCGAACTTCCAAAAAACCGCTCGTAACATTTAATCATCCATCGAGCTGATCATCCTTGCATATGTAATTAGGGCTAAAAAAAGGAAAAAAAAATTAAAATTATCCAGCTCTTTCCCAGTGTGTATCAAAAAATCAATCGAATAAATTGTATTGTTTCAACGAACAATGTTAAGAACAATCTTTGTGACTAAAATCTCTAGATTACATTGCTCGTAGAGAAGCTTTAGAATCTATCGCGTAATGCTTCCAGATAGGATTAAAATTTAACGGAATCCACGTTGGTACGTATTATTTAAAAAGATAAAAGAAGATAGCGATGTCTTTTTGTATTTGTTGATTAATCATTCTTGATCGGCATTAACTGTTTCACGGAAGAGATTTCTCGGTGTTCTTCGCATTTGAGGTTAAATTCGTAAGTCTTCAATGTGTTCGGAAAATTCCGAACGTTCTTTATAACACGACGACGATGGGCGAAAGTAATTATCGCAAAGAAGTATTGGTTAAAATCTTTGTTTCCGATGATTTAATCTCAACTTCAGATACGGTCTGCGTCGGTGACTCTTTGTATGTAACTCCTGCTCGCCATTCATAGTTTTATATTTTCTCTATTGCTCCTTCTAAATATAAATCTTTTAGCAGGCTTGTGATAAAATCTATTTGTACAAATAAGATATGATTAATATCGATTGTTTTTACAAAGAATACATCGTTATTCGTTAGGTTATTTGAAAAAAAAGATTATCTTAAAAATATATTTATTATATTACGAAAGTAACTGCGATATCTTTACCTATTTCAAATCCCTTTCTTGCCTCGATGATTCCAATTGGTAGCTGATAAAATTAAAGCGCGTGTAAGAATAGAATCACTGTTTTCGCCTTGGATTTTGTATACAAAATACTGCGAGGAGGTTGCATGCTCAATCTTGTTTTATTTAACACAGTATGGAACAACTCTCTCAATTGCCAACTATTTACCGATCATTTCAAAGAAATTCAGTTACATCTGTGATTTCATATATTAACCTTCTCAAAGAATTGTTCACTGTAAGGAAATGAAAATTTGCCTGCCACAAGGTCGATATATTTTACAGTGGTATAAAGAGAAATCATGTATAAATCGATATATAAAACTATTTTTATTGAAATACGCAATGATCTGCGCAAAAGATTAATTCCAACTTTATCCTATGCGGCTTAAAATTTAACTGTAAGAAAGTACACGAGTATGATATATATTGATTATGGACTACACACTGCGAAATTTTTTCACCAATGTGGTAGTTTTTTTTTAAGCGATAGATTAGGTTACTTCCTTATATCAGATTCTTCAACTTGACCGCGGCTTTTAATACTTAGTGGAATAAAGTATATCTGTATTCGTTACAGTGTACTTACTTATGCCCGATAATACAATACTGTATCAGATTTTCACAAACAACTTCGTCGAAGATAAAGAGCATGAGCCTCGATAACGTTATCGCTTGCATGTGCTTTTCTAATGAAAATATTTTCTATCTTATCAATTGTGCTGATAAGTATATGGATCTAATTTTACTTTAAACTTCCTAATCTTTTTTTACAAAATATATTAGCTATCGATTACAAAAAAATAAATTAAATTAATTAGGATGCCATGAATTTAATATAGCAGTTGCAAAAGAACTTTTCTGTTTCAGAAAGTAAGGTCGGCCATTGACTATCTGTAAAGAAATTATATGTAAGGGTTAGTTACTATGTTGTTACTTAATATGTACTAGTTACATGGTAAAAAAGTACTTAAAACATTATCATAATATATTCTAACCTCGTCAAAATTGATGAGAAATTAATTTATCGATAAGTTTATCTAAATTTATCTATTTTAAATCTTTAAAAGAGAACAATATTACCATCGATTGTGATTATTGGTGGTATGATTTAATTCAAGTCGGTTTATCACGTTCTGTCTTAGCTATAACTGCGAGTTTTAAGGTTATGTAATTTAGCGCATTGACGATCAGTTTTCCATGTAGAACATGGTTATACAAGCTTTCCTCAAAATTTCTCGAAATTCCATAATGCTCATAGAAGAAGTCACGCTTGGCTGCGTATGATTCACGTCTTCGTGAAAACGACATGGTCAGAGAGTGCAAATCTTTTCAACGTTTTCTCCGACAAAATTAAAAGAGAGTTAAGCGAGAACATTTTCTTGCACGGATTCAGGCGAATTTGGGCTCGAGTGTCATCGTGCGAATTCGTTTAACGAAGAAGTAATAATTATGCCTGGCATAAATGTACATCTGCAATATCATTTTTTCCACTAACATAATTTCTGGTACCTTTCCTAACGAGGTAATTTTTCGAAACAAAATTCGTCATTTTCTTTTTTCCTTTTCTTATGTTGGAAAAACAGGAAAGATTGGATTGTCTTTCCGCTACCTGTGACTCATTGTTTCTCCATTTCATATATGTTATAAGTGACGATAATGACACATACTTCTGTTATTTATCAAGCGATGTATTTATACTCTATAATCCTGTGTTCTCTTACGTAACACGTACGTAACATTATTTTCATTAGATTTTTATTAATGTTTAAGAAATGACAACATATTTCCGTTTATGAGAAATTGTCCACTGATTGGGATCAACAAATTTGGTGATTTTTCTATAAACACGAGTGTTTGAGATAAGTCAATTGATAAATTAGACATACATATCGATTTGGTGCGATATTATAAATAATCTTTATGGAAGGTTAAGATATTATTACTAAAAATTGGAGATAGCTAAAATGATAAATATGAATGTGTGTTTAATCTGATGATTAATGTGCTGGAATTTGAAACGGGTTGTTAATTAGGAAGATTAAGAAAACTGAACTACCTACGCAACTTATTCTTATTAATATTGCATTACAGAAGAACACTTGTTCTTTTGCGAAACGATTCTTGTACGCTACTGGCCTAATAGGAGTAGGGGAAGAATTCGGGTTCCAATATTTCCAGAAGGTCGCCGGTATCATCAGTAAATATTTGACTTGATCTATGATTCCATAGACAATGTAGTCATAGGTACAGTTTGATTCTAGATAGTTCAAATCTCGTTCTCTAAATGTTTCATTATTTCTTTCTCTCTGTATTAAAAAAATTTTTCGTTCATTTCTATCCTAATGTCAAAAACATCGTTCTTCTATTTCAATAACTTACCAAAAGAGTTGTATGTATAAAAAATGCGTAAAGATCCCTTAGGAAGCGTTCCACAAATATCAGGAAATTTTCATCTGAAATATTTCTTCAAGGTATATATGATGTTTTCGTGCTGGTAATTCGGTGTTAATAAAATAAACGAAAAGTCAATTTTCATGGATGAAAATATACGTTATATAAACCAAATTTTAACGGTTCGTAATAAAGTGATGTTGGATATTAAATTTATGGATGTATACGATAAAAACTTCTTCACGTTATTCGATGTTTAATATATATGGATATGTTGTGCGTATTTACACGTATATAATAAGAGTTACTTAGAACTTACGAAGAACATACCTTGTGTGATAAAATTTTATATCTTCCAAAGTAACCAGAGAAAACAGCTCTTAACTTTTTGCGGTTGATCAATGCGTATAGCCATGCGGCACAACTATGAATGCAGTCACTAGATTGGCGACAGTATCCGATTTAGCTCCATTAATTGTAAGTGTTTAGCTTTGACTTGATTTGCCTACAAAGGTTAAACACACTTGTATACTTAATGATAAATTGTGATCGTACATAATAATTGCGTACGTGATAAAAGCGGCATGACTCACACGCAAGACCATCTATTTTCTTCTCTCTCTCTTCTTCACTGGTAGAAAGTGACGCTGAGTGTGCTCTTCATATCGCTTACATGAGTCGTTGACTAAAGACTAAAGAATGAGTCGTTGACTAAAGATTAAAGAATGAGTCGTTGATGATTGTTCCAGAATTCTTCATCGATTATACTTTTTTCAGAAGTCTGTTCCGTCTAGTCAAAAATATTTTAAGAAGATTTTCTTAATTTATAAGTTCGAATGAACGTTGGAAAAGAAAAGCAAAACAAACCTATTCGTCATTTTCCTAACAATGATGCATATCTGCACGTACGTTGATTCAGGCGATAATTACACGCTCACGCGAGCGATCACGACACGTAACAACCTAAGAATCAAATCCAGAGTCTTATTTAGCGTTATTACATAAATGAATACCTCGTCCTCGAGTGTGTTCTATTCGTTCAACTAATAACCATCATATTATAAAGCACCTGGCGAACACCTAAGCGAACAACGCCTAATGAGCCGGAACCGGAAATGCGGTCATTCTACGCTTTCACGGCGGCTACAAGGATATAGAATGATAGTTTTAAAAGAATTCACGAAGTTCGATGGACTACGATGTATTATTAGGTCGAACACGATCATTTTCATTATTCCTCTTTCAATTTCGTCTTAACTTGTTAATCCTCGTTCGATATTTTATTTCTCAACGTTTAATCGTTTTGGCATTTCGTGTTAATCTCGTACATAACGTCGCATACTTGCGAAGGTGATATTTCTTTTGAGCTAAAATAAAAACATTCGATATAATATTTCAACGCTCCTCGTTACTTTCGTCAATGTCGATATACGTATAATTAAAAAAGGATTAATTTCGGCAGATATAAAAATCAAAATAATCATACGATTTGTAGTTAACTGTGCAGAAAAGTGTGGAATAGTCCTGAAGTACAGTGTAAGTTCGGGTAACGCGAACGATGTGGAAATTGCCTCGAGCGTCTTGAATACGAAACATGTTGACACTGGTTGACATTTGGGATTTTCATTGAAGGCTGTGCAGTTCATTAAGTCTTTCGCAGGTTCTTCGAGCTTTAGTCTGACTTCGAACACCGTTCCAAGCGACTAAAATTGTCTAGCAGAGAAACTGACGAC
>NW_016911795.1:744824-796290 GCF_001483705.2 Eufriesea mexicana | reverse complement strand
GCTCTTCCTTTCGAAGTACGATTTAGAAGCGAATCAAACGTTCGATGTGCATCATGGCGGGTGAGTTATCGAAGGGACACGCCAGACGGCGAGACAATACGAAGTAAAGGAGGGTGGGAGTGGAGGGTGACTCATCGAATCGTACACAAGCGGGTCGAAACGTGTAGTCGTTCCGTTGTGTGAATTTTATACGTTACAATTTGTCATTCGATAAACTTTATTCGTGGAATGATTCATTAATGTTTCAAATTCGAGAAAGATCAAATAACGCGAAAATAATATCATCGGATACGAATTAACGCGTTGTTCAATGATAAACAAGGATTTAATTACCGATATTTTTATTCGCGCGTGAAAATTTGTAATTCGGTACAGCAGATGAGGTTAAATTGTCGTTTAATGAGGAAGCCAAATCGAGTGCTATTTGCGATGTAAATGCGGCATTTTGAAGTTAGCCTTAGACTAAATTTGAATTTCTCCATTTATTTCGTGTATCGAACGATGCCAGCTGTGCTGTGAAATTCCCTTTCCCATGCTAACCCCAAATCAACAACGTGGCAACATTCGTAGCATTCGAACGTCTTCGCCCCTCTGTTTCGTACGATCGATTTCAAGGTTTGTGGTTCACTCTTCGAGGAGGAAGCTGTGCTGGTCTCAAGGTTTCCTAAGTACGCTGTACTCGAAAACACTCGATGCTGGTCCAAGTTTGTGAACTCGCCATCAATGATCTCCATTCGTCGATGAAAGATCATTGACCGATCCATGCTATTCTAGGATAATAATTGTAACTTATCCAGTGATAATTTCTCTATGATTCCACTTCGATGAATGACCTGTTTCGAATCGTTTAATAGCTATTAATTCTAGTAACCTGTACTTATCGGCGAATTTTAATTTACCCGTTAGCAAAAATGTTATAATATTTATACTTCACTTTTACATTTAGTTTTACAATTGATTGAATTAATCGGTTTATGTAATAACAATTATCGCCGACTACATTTGCTTATCACAGGCAACCATTACACTCAAAATCGCTGATCCATGAAAACACACCACAACGATAAACCGTAAAAAGTCAACGACGATTACTTGTTGTTGCTCGCAATTTTATTACGATATTTTGCGAAATTCTTCAGCTAACGTGATTTTTAAAAAGTAACGTGTTTCGCCATTTAATATCGTAAATTCGCTTATGCTGTATTAATAGAGAATCTATGACAGCTTGTTTGTCTCTCTCTCTCTCTCTCCCTCTTTCTCTCACGCGCGCGCGCGCACACACACTTACTCACTCACTCACTCACTCGCTCACTGGCTTACTCTTTTTTTTTAAATAATATTATTGATCATAAAATTTGTTTTGTAAATATTGATATTTAAACATTGTGCACACTTGATGGGTCACCAAGTATCGTACTGATGAAAATTATTATACGAAAATAGCCTATTTATTGTTGTGAAATCTGTTCACGATGTCTCGTAGTAAATTCACAACGAGAACATGCGAAAGTTGATGAGCATGCGGAGAAGATATGCAATGAAACGTATACATATGGATATAGGCATAAGCGTATACCGCTACAGCTCTGACTCATAATCAGACCTAACCTGTGCTTAATTTGCATATACGTAAGTCATATACAAAATTACGATTTAAAGCAAGTACGTATCTACAAGATGATTCGAAATTATGCGTCACGGTTATCATAGTGGGATCTACAACTCTGTATTGGTGGAGATCTGTTAAAAATGTCCTTGACCAACTTTTTCAAGGTCAAATTTTGTTATGGCGTGTCATATTCTACTTGTTGAAAGGAACAAACTTACAGAAGGGATCATGAGACGGAACTCGATCATTCTCTTGGAAACTGATGTAATAGATCACCAAACTGATGATTCAGCTGCAGAAAATCGCGGAACATTGGTGTTTTAATCGAATGTAGTAATCTCCCATTTTACCTCACTATAGTATACCTCACTATATAGTATCACAATATATAGTGTGATATATTTTTCGACCTAAAGAATATTTCCTTCCCAATTATTTAATCTATATTTTACTGTAAAATGTAAATAAATTAAACGAATAAACGAAGCGGATTAAGAAATTATTGAAACTTCAACATTAATTTCTAATAGGATGGTTGAGTACCGAACCATGGTATCTTTCGCAAGTTTGTTCCTTGTAAAACGCGGTGCTATCGTTAAAAAAATTCGACCTTGAAAAATCGGCCAGGGACAATTTTACCCCACTTTTTGACGGATAGACACTGATCCGAAGTTGTAAAATCCCGATGATAATCGTGACATAAAATTTCGAAACACCTTGCACATCTACTCTGCGAACAATTCCGTTCTTTTTATACAGGTTAAATCTGCCTCAAGTGCCACATTATGTAATCTAACCTAACTCACAGCCTTTCGCGAAGCTACTCAATTCTAATCCATAATCTATATTTTAGATCAATATATTTATCTTAACTTATAACTGTTTAATTCTATTTAATTCTATCTATTCAGAACCGAAGCCGAACTATCAACGAAATAAATCTAACCTCGTTTAATCCACATTTGCAATTTTGAATAAATATAAACATGAACCTAATTTGTCTCAAATCTAACCCAATCTAGCTCGCCTAATCCTAGATCTAACATACCTTATTCCACAGTCATAATTTTATGCTAAGATTCATATACTTATGCTACTCGCTCATATCTAATTTGACTTAATACGAATCTAGTTTAACCAAATTTTAGATGTACCTTAACCTAATCCAGGTTTCAACTCTCGGATTAATGCACGTATATGCACACTTAACCTAGATTGCTTGAACCTAATTCAAACGTATGTTACTTATGCGAGTAGCACGTACGCGCGCGCATATACACATAAAAGGCGTTAATGTACGTTGTGTTAATTAGATAGGAACAATTTTATGCGTTTTTATATAACCGTTCTTTGTTATGTTTTCCTTCTTTTTTAATGTAATTAGCTATGCGATTGCATCGCGCGATCAGTAGCGGAGGATCCAGAACATTCAAAATTCATTCGGAACCAATATTTCTGTCCAATGAACAACGGTTATCAGTCGATGAAACTGTGAAAGTGATACGAAAGCTTATTAACTTTGAGAGGAGAGTCATATTTTTTCGTTTTATAACGTAGCGAGTATTTCCGCTTATTTATGTCGAATTGGCGAAACTGCGTTTTTTCATTGCGAAATAAAAAGCAAAGAAACGTAATTGCGAAGAATCGATCTATCGATCCAATAAAAATACTTCAACGAATCTTCGAAGCTTGTAACTGCACCCTAATGATTGTAGCTTCACTCAAAATCTTATAAACGTCTCTTGAATGGCAGCTATGTTACAAAGCATCCAATGGAATTTTCCTTATTTGCGTTTTTCTATAAAAGAAATAAAAAAAAAAAATATGAAAAATCGACCAGTAGTTCGTAAGCGTATACGATGGGAAGAATGTAATTAAAAGAAATCTAAAACATGGCCAAGCGGAAGCAGCTGTGATCTGCTTAAGTAAAATTTCTTTATTGTCTTATGTAATATGTGTCATTGTAAAACGTCACTGTGTCGAGGGTCAGAAATTTTATTGATTGATTTGCTTTTTACGTGGTGGTGCAAAACGACTTGGATTCGTGTAGTATTAGTGCTATCAAATTCGATCTTTGTTTCTAAAGTCTTTACTCGTGTTGGTTTCATCGATTTTATTTCGTTCAAACATGCCATGTACCGTATATAATATAATTATTAATATATAGTATTAATGTAGATATTATTAATAATTTAAAATGAGTTATTAATAATATCAATGACATTAATGATTATATAAGAATATTATATAGATATGCACATAAGAACATTAAAAACTTACCGTTGCTTTTACTTAAATCTACTTTTTATAGCGTTTCCTTTTTGCGCCACCCGGTGTATTATTTAGTTGTGAATCCATTAGTTTAACTAGTCATTCGAGATATTCATGACTCGTAAATAATTCTTTTTTGTAAACTATTTACATTTTAGTCGGAATCGAATAACACCGAGTCCGGTCAAGGTTTAAAAGTTTAAAGGGAAACGTAACTGTCTGTGACGCCCACACGTTTTAACAATTGCGAACAATTTAGATCCCATTTCATAATACAATATGCACAGGTTGGTCAGAACATTCATACGTTTGAAATGCATTTTCTGCTGCGACTGACTTTTGCTTTTGTCTCGATTGTTCAGCAGATATCAAAAATGTTAGCGCCAACTCTAAAAATTTCCTGTAAAAATATTCAGTTACAAACATCCGATTGCGAAGTCACCGACCAGTGTAACCAGTACAAATCCATCGTATTCGCGCTTTCGTTTCAACATATTTTATTCTAAATGAAGCATTCGCATAGTTGAACGTATTAAAACAAACATTTGAACGTTCAATTGTTTAACGTTGAGAATTTCAAGAGCCACTTAAATAAATTGTATCAAGTAACTCGAATCAAATTTAACCGTATTGAAGTTCTCGTCTCTTTAATTTAATAATGGCCCTAAAGAAATTACAAAGCAAATGGAGCAAAATGATATCGTATCGAACCGATCGATTGTTCGCCGACTGATAAATTGAAAAACAAATCAATTCTATTTGAACGATGGATAATCGATTTAATTCTCAGTTCATTAGATTCAAACTGGTTTACATGAAATGGGAATTCGACTACGTACATACTGATCGTGATATAATTCCTAATTAGTTCTTCGATTTGGTGAACGTTTCCTTTTCTTTCTTTTTTTGAACGTGTTCTCACGCACAATTAGACTGTCCAGTGACTTCTAAATTGTTCGATGTATAACTGATGAAGCTATAGTTAGTCCCTGATGATCAACTGTCAAAAATTTGGAAAATGATATTTTGTAATACGTACAATATTCAAAAATATATTTACACATTTTTGATAGGTTTTATTGAGACATAAAAAAAGGAAAAAAAAAATGAGGTTCTCCTTTGGAAGATTAGAAAAAGAAAAGTTGACTCTTACCCACTTTTCTACTCGCTGTCTTCTGTTTATGTACAGGCGCAGTTGCTGTATTTATATGCTGCCTAAATGAAAAATAAAGCAAAATTAGCTTCGCATTTATCGTGTTAAGAGGATTTAAAATCGTGTTATTACGTGTGTAGGCGTCCAGTCTTATTAAACATTCACGTTAAAAGACTTCTTTAATCAAAGATATCGTTGTACAGTGCGCTCCATCCCAGTTTGTACATTCTTTCTTGGATCTCACAGTCTGAAAACGTCAGGAGAACGTATGATCCTTTTTACCGGGCTACTCTGTATTTGGATGTGTATGCGTGCGCCCGTTGCGCCATCTGGTGCACGACGCCATAAGTGTTTAGTTCGCGCGAATTTACCGCCTTCGAATTGCTCGGCGAGGGAGAAAATGGAGTTCTCATGAACGTGGATTTAGCATTTGCCGAAAAACAGCAATTGGTAAATCATAGACACATTGAGCTGTGATCAGCGGTGAACATTGGACTCTTACTAATTACTTTCGATACTGGCTTAATTTTAATTAAAAGTTGTTCGTTATAATAGGTTTAAAATGTATAGATCGACCGTATCAGACTATTGATGAATCGACGAGCAAATACGCCACCTATCGAAGTATACTGGTAAATACAATAAGATTGCTATGCGTTGATACTCTATAGTATCATTACGTTGCAAGTGTTCATTATCCCAGGATTAAGAAATATTTTTAGTTCCTTTTCATACTGTGATATATTCAATCCTTTAACCAATAAAAGAATAACACAATCAATTTCATTTTTTTATTTTTTATTTTACTTCTCTTTTTTAAGTGATTCTTACTCTTGTTTTTCACTTTCGCCGAATCTCTTCGAACTGTTTTTTCTATTCAATTCCGTCGAGGCGGTAAAGAGGCAAGTTACTGACACGCATGCATAAATGCGGTTATGAGAGAATGTAATGTTGCAGGAGGGTGGTTTCGGCTCGAGACTACGGTGGTAACGTTCCGCCGTTACGTTGATTAACACTTTCGCTGCGATATACGAGTCACTGGTGGCTCGTATATTAGCCTTACCGTAATTTTTCACTTTTAATGGTTATTCGCTCTGCCTTAAGCCACAGCGTGATTTATTGCTTAAGATAGTTTCAAATATAGCGGCCATTACCGTAGGAATAACGCGACACTACAAAAATTTCTTATTATACAAATGTAAGTGAACGGATGCGTTTTCCAAATGATCGAATGAACAAAAACAAAAAAGGAAAAACATTGTATTCGTAGCGAACGTGTTAATAAAAATGAATAATAACTAATATGGTGACTATTAAGCATTAGTATACAATGTGTGCATATCTTGTAACTACGGTAAATCGAATCGAAGTATAAAACAGAAGAAAAAAAGCTCAAGAGTGGACGTTCGAACGCCACTGAGGATAGGGAGAATATAAGAGTGGTAAGTGAAGTGATAAAAAGGCTATTAGAATTTTTATTGCTAATAAAACGAAACACATGTTACCTTATCTTGGTACGATTCTAATACTCTTTTGAATCAACAATTATACAATTTTTGTTCGTCGGTATATATGTATACAATATATGTAAATTTCTTTTATTCACCAGCATTTCTTTTAGAGCTAAAAGGACAACGTTTTTTATTTTCAAACGAACTTCTCTGTTTAACGCTGCAAATAACAAATCCTAGACGAGATACGCATAATAATTCCGTGAGATTAACTCCTTAATTTCTTTACTGCCAAATAACGAGAGAGTGAAACAGAACGATCGAATGTTGTACACTTTGTCGAAAAAATCGATAGTCTGAAATATTCGATAGCAATATATGTATCTACCGTTCGTTGGTGGAGCCTGAAACGTGAATATATCAACGGAGTTGCTTGAGTGTGCATATGAGTGCAGCGTACGGATGCATGTACGTTCATCGCCACTGTGTGTGTGTATAAAGAAGACGTAAAGAATTACACGGACGTCGTGTATCGCAACGAGTGTGTGTACATATAATCTGGGCATTAGCGAATTATAATAATTTTTTTACGATAATCGTTGAAACATTTTGAGTTTTGTATCCGTGAATTACATTATGTAGCAAGATGGTTTTTCTTTTATTTTGATTGTTTTTAAATTGTATAGTTGTTTGAAACCAGTTGAAATTGCGTATGAGAAGTCCGCGCATGCCTCATGAAAGCATCACTGTTTTATCGACATCGACGTCCGCCGAAATGGAATGTGAACCTTTTGTGTATTCTGAACAATATTTTTCCGCAATTTTACCGCACATCCGAGTCGCACTCTGATAAAGAGAAGCAGATAGGTAGAGAAAAACTAATGGATAGAAAAATGCGTTTCGTCAAATTTTCACTATCTTTTTCTAAATCTTCGACACACTGTAACAATCGCGCGCTATTTTCTTAGGCGTTTATTGCATAGGAATGGGTTTGACTGGAAAGAAAAAAGAATAATAATAAAAAGTGGAAAGGAAAGATTACTCGCCGTAATGTCTTGTATCACGCGAAACATTGCCAATTATAGTTTATGATAATTTAATTCAGTGCGTATTAGGCGGGTTCAAGGTCATTTATCATTTCACTGTGTTTCTTGGTCATTGTAAAATGACTCTAGAGTCCGCCCGTGTTCAAAAGATGATATATACATCATCAAATAATAATAATAATAATACGTTCAACAGAATACGTTTAACTGTACATGTTTATTAAAGTACCTGAATTGAAACCACTACCTTGTGTTTTCTCTTAGTCGCAGAGAGCAGATCGTCTCCTCACCGCATGTAAACTATACCATCACGTGCACTCTCGAGACTCTTCCCTTTTTTTTCGCTTGTGTCAAGTTCTTGTGCATATGTTGTGTACACGAGTCTGTTTTACCATCATCACTTTCTTCTCCTCCACTTCCTACCCGCAAATGCACCTTTTCATGTGGATACACCCGAGAGGTAAGCGTTCTCTTCACCCTTGTGTTTTTGTTCTCCCTTCGTTTTCACGTAAGCAGGAGACTAACATGGAGTATTGGTCACAATACCGAGTTAATTTTTTCGGAAAAACATAAACTTGATATATGCCTGAAAATTTCAAAATAAAATAAATGGATCGTTATTCAAGAATCGGTAACTAATTCTTCCATTCTTCCTTCCATTTCCCAATATTATTATCGATAACAAATTATCGATCCATAATCTTTACATAACCTAAATATTTATCATTTGTTTTCAATTTGAATTATTAAATATCTCGATTCAATTTCTAATGAATTTAAGAAAATCACAGTTTAATAAAAAGGTTTAATACACAAATACACAATATTCTTTTATTTTATTCGTTTTCTTAAAAACTGTCCATGGATACAGTGAAACGAAGTAACATGATACAAATGGCCGATGCTATGATTATCACTACTTGTGTATTACACTGATTTATGATCTACATCACGCGACACTTTAACATATGTATCACGATACACGTTTTGTATTTCAGTAGCAAAGAAAATAATTTATTTTCGCTAACTTTTATTGTCACTAATCGTATTCGTTATTTCAATAACATAAAATAATATATGTTTATACTACTCTACTTAAGTAAGAGTTATATAAAATGAAATAAAATCAAATAGAATAAAAATGAAGTGATTTAAAATGAAAGATATGAATTGATTTTTTAAAAATGTGTTAGTGCCAGATTAATTTAATTTTTGAGAAAGATTAAATATTTTGAATTTGCAATATATCTTCCTTACGTAGTCGATATAAGATATCTTAGCGTCATCTCGTTGTTCTGGCACAAACGAAAACACTCCGCAATTTACAAAAATGTATTTTTGCTCGGTCGATTAAATGCTTTTATTAAGGACGCAAGTACTTATTTAAGTAAATTGTACAAGTTGCATCCATTCATTTTGACAAATTATTACGTAATTCGCGCAAAATTTACGGTGCGCTCAATCCATCCAAGGCCGAAAGGTGATATTTAAAGAAAACCTTCGTAATTCTTGAACGTATTATTCAAAGATTATTTAAAATCTGTTTTTCGATACAAGTAATAAAATTATGCATGTAATACTCAAATACACGTGCCTTTGAGTACTTTGATTTTGAATGCTACGTATATAAGTAAAAAGGAATATAGAAAGAGAACACAAGATACCCAGGATTTAAGTTCCCTGTCACGATAACGGAGTGCAAAAATACTCGAGTACTTGAATTTCTGGGTGCTAAGCTAACCAAGTGTCTAGGTTTCCAAATTCTAAGTACACAAGCACTTGAGTTCTTGACTACCTTAGCTTCCAAGGTACCCAAATGATGAGGTGCTCGAACAAAATTGAACATTTGGATATAATGAATACTCGAATATTACAAAATTTAAATATTAAATCGCATTCACTGAAATTACAATTGAAAGGTAGAACACGAATATCTATATGAATATGTATATATATGAATACTTTCAAAGTTTTCACCTTGCCTCCCTTCGGATTTTCATTATAACGAATGCATTGAACCAGATATTAGCCGATGAACTTAACGATTTCACGTCGCGTTTAAGATCTGAAAGCAGAATTCATTAAATTTCTCCTCGATTGTTTCATTAAAGATGAAGCAGCTTCTCCGGACGGAGAAAGAACTTACCGAAACTGTTTTGCAATTTCAATCTCTTGAAGATCATCTTTCACGTAACATTCATTCATCCAGAACTCCATCAAATATTAAAATATCCTACCTATACGGTCTAACGATGAGAATATATTTCTTTAACAAAAATAAAAAATCTAACATTTAAAATTGAGTTTAAAATGAAATTCTTAAACATGAAGAACAGACATAAAAGAAAATTACTTTGTATTTATAATTAATGATATAGCATATGTGTATATTCTTTATGAATTTTAATCCATGCTGCAACAAGGTTATGCAACAAATGTATATATTCAGTCATCCCGATGAAGTTATATAAAAACAATGACTATATGCTCTGTCAAATATCGTATCAATGATCGATAATAGTATGTCTGTTTCTTTCTATCGTGAATAATATATACCACATCGCATGTCTAGTTCGAGAAAGTCTTGAGATTAGACTATCATTTCATTTTTACTTTCCTGCACACGCATAGTGTGTCAGTAGTATAGGTTAGACTTCTAACAAAACATTGTAACCACTGTTGTGAAATACAGCAACATTCGGGTAATGAAGAATCTTCTCCTGATGTTAATCTGATTTTCGGAAATGAAATACTTCATTTATCCTCTCATCTTGTGAATAATTATCCTTCAAACGTGCCGGAAATTTGATTTGTACTCTAGAATACCACATTTCTATGAAATATATATGATACAGTAAATAATTAAGAATATTTTGGAACTTGGAAGTATATTACGTTCAAACATTATTTTAAAAAGGTAGGCTGACGTATCCTGTACTTCTTACAAAGTCAAAGCTAGTTCTAAAAATTTTCACAAGTAGAAATGATAAGTAATCAAATTTCAAATGTTTTATCTAAATTATAAATTATGTTATATAATTTGTTTTTTATAGACACGGATATTGATTAAGAAAAAACAAAAGGGATAATTTCCGCATCACGTGACCTAATTACACTAAAGTTATAATTTTTATTGTTAAGCAATGACTAATTTCTGTCAGAATAAAACAACAAGAACTTAACTTGCGTTCAAAATTGCAAGTAAGGAAAAAATCATAATTATTCGATCAAGAAACTAAGCATGATCGAAGAAACATTACGTCAGAAAAGTTAAAATCATTTTAAAAGTTTATTTTCGTATACTACAATAAATATTTATAAAAAGAAAATTATTTTTAACTTTTCTATGTCAACGATAAAAACAAAAATTATGACAGTTCTTAGAAATTGGTTTATAAATCGAATTACAGTTTACTCCACAAAGAGTTATACGGTTATATTTTAAAATAGCATTTCTGGCGCCCAATGTAAAAATGTCGCAAAATTCTAATTTTAGTAATCAGCAATATAGGTAAACGTAGGGAATAGTTATTTAAGAAATCATCTTATAAGCATATATGGAATACAAGAGGCCATTTCGTAGTTGATAAATATTTCAAGGTGTTATACACATGTGAACAACTCATTTCGTGTAAAAACTTGTAATAAAATAAGTTAACATACGATTCAGCTGTGCATTTGCCAGTGTAGTAATAAAATTGCGAAGAAAAAAATATATCAAAATTACCATGACTGTTATTAAAACTGGTTCTTTTAACATTGCCCTAAAAAAAATACTTATTAAATAATTATATTTTTGAAATAAATAGGATTTTCAGTATTGTATGGTTTATTTTTTAAAGAATGTACATTGACACATAATATATTTTTTGATATCATTTAATCATTAGAATTGACTTAAATTATTGATATTAAATTTAATTAAAATATTAAATAACTGTTGGTAATATGTATTTATTTTTTCTAGAGTTATAAAATTTATGTATACGATGAAATTACTAAAAAACGTAATTATTTAATTTTAAAACACTATTATATACATGAGTATTACTTTTGTGAAAATAGAAAATAAGTTTAAAATACTACAGTTTATACAAACATTTTGATGTAAATTTAAAACTTTAATTATAAGTATTTCAATCAAAACTCATAATGTTGATTTCGATCAGACAAATATCTACAAAATTTTCATGCAATAGATGGCAGCACTGACTGGATATCTACGAAATCATAAATGAGATACCGTTTATAATTAAATATTACACATTATATCATTTTTATATTCTTTTAATTACCGCAATATATTTTTATTTTTATGAATATAATAAACCAAAAAAAAAAGAGGTTTAAACGATTTTCTTTATGTTATGTATGTGAAATCAACATTTTTCATTTGAAATCTTATAAAATATAAGTGTGCATTGCAAACAAGAGATTCTTGAATAAATTTCATTTAAAAATCACTATGACAAATAAAATCCGAATTTCCAATGATACGAAGTCCATATAAGTTTTAGGGTAGTGTAACGATTAAACGTCGAGTGCGCACGAACGTTTACCACGATTACACGACAAATTGTCAAGGGTAAAAATACTGCAGTACTGCTGCAAAACTTTTAATGGAAGCGTCAACGGGCATCAGTGATGGATTAGTCACACTGTCGTTTTGAACAGAAGGAAGACATTGATCTCCATCATACTTTTTTCTTTTTTGGTTCATAAAAAATTCTCTATTTGATTTAGTTTAAAAAATTAAACTAATTTAAATTGGCAACACTTACTTGCCAATTTAATCTTTTATTTTCTTTTATATGTAAGTGTAATTATGACTATTGTACTAATTTTCTTCAAAATCCTACTCTTTTCATAATATTCATTTCATTCATGTTATATGTGAAATATATAAACTAAATTATAAATAACATTTATCGACAATATTTTTACTCTAAACAATTAGCTATTCTTAATTATGTACACAACCAAATTTATATCTTTAAGTACATTCTATATCAATATTATTACTATATTGATTAGAATATTCAAACACCTGCTCATATTTCTGTTATTAAATGTACTAAATTAGTGTCACCAGTGTAATGTGATAGTCAAAATCAGAGATGCCAGATCCGATGATATAATGGAGGGGTCCAGTAAGGAGCGCGTTGCTTGGCAACATAACGCGAAGATATTACACAACGTGATTAACCACTAAACCATAATAATATAACCATAGTCATAACCTAATTATATCCATATCAGATATTAGAAATGCAATAACGAACGAAATAACTTAATATAAAGTAATATACTATATAGTTATAATAAATGTACATAAATATAGATACATATAATATAAAATTATAGATACATTAAATTATAAGAATTTTGTCTTTATAACTATAAAAACAAAATACTTATACAAATAATACAATATGTACATATATACAAATGTACAAAAGTTAATTGCTTTAATGTTGCAAGTATTCTCATCTGGAATATCTGTTAATAAAATATCTACCAAATTATCCAATATAAATAACTTCTCATACATAGTATTAAATAATTACAACATTGTTCTTAAAGTATCTCATATATAATCCAAGTTTTATCTACATTATTTAAATATAACTTAATTTTGATTAATGGACACAGTTGTGCAACTTTATAAACATTTTTATATAAACAGTATACATTTAAATCATTTATTTTTCCTTGTTTATTGTATCCTAAAACCTTAAAATATCTAATTGTTTTCTTCTCTTCTGTTGAAAATTGCTATGGTAAATGAATATCATTCATTAATAAATATTATTTTTTCAAATTTATTAGATAATTTATTTGAAATTTCTATATTTAACAATGTATAATATTATCTCTGACTGCAGAAATTTCTTTCTAAAATCTCTGAACTGTTCCACTAAATGTTTCTATCATAGGAACTACAGGTAACTGTCCCGTCTTGTTGCTTTTTGAATGATACTTTTAAAGGTTTCCTCCAATCTATCTTAATCTGTGTATGAACCAACAAGATGTTTCTATGGACTAAGAAATGTTAATTGCAAATTATGCACTTGACTGTGTATTTTCTTTCATGCTTAGTCATAATTTAAAAAACCGATTCTTGAATCCAAGTATCTTAAAATGCTTTCTAATCTAACGAGCAAGAGGAAAGAAAATACTACCGTCTATTACAACAAAATTTATTATTTTTCATACTACTATCTTTTAAAAAATGATAATTTTTTACATTATACTCATCCAAAACATTAAATATATGCCTTACTTGTGCTTGGATCCTTGCTACTTCACTAAAATTAAATCAGAAAAACAGAAAAGAAATACATCAACACCATGATCAAAAAATTTACTTATAACTTCACTATTCGTTTCTATTTGCACCTGACGTTGTGCCTTTTCTTCTACTTTTTGTTATCTAGTGAGCCCTAGAATCCCAAATCTTTGCCACATCAGTCCAAGTTATCTTTCTACTGCTTTTTCTTTAGCCAATGGTATAAAAGCTTACGTCACGGCATAGCATCGAATCTAGCTTCCTTGGCCAAAATATGTAGCAAAACCATTTGGAGACACCAACAAGATACATATATGTGCATGGTCGACCTATCTAAATAGAATACGATGTTCGTGCTGCTATCTATATCGAGGTTTGTGTTTTAATAAAATTGTAAAAATTTAGGGAGATAGATGTTTAATGCAAATCGACCATTAAAAGATAATTAGTACCGGTCTAATTACACATAACCTCATTCAAATATCAAACGAATCATATAAAAATTATTTACTGTGTCAGTACGATATAAAGACATTTCTTCGTAACGACGTATCCTAATCGTGATCGCATGGAAGTTTTTGTTAAATTTAATAAATCACGCGCCCTTAGAATAGTTAAACCAAAAAGAACAGTGTGTGTGAATAAAAGGTGACCATGATTTGTTCAAGTAGCATCCTAGCACATTTAGCAAAGTTTCTCGTGACAATTGGTTGCATGAGAACTCTCGGTAATAAATATGACAAAGCAAGCATCTGGTCATTTTGTGCCTTTCAAATTCTACTTTCACACTCTATACTGGGAACATTCAGGTTTGGTAAGGATACATTTTCTGATAATTATGTATTTTCTATTTTGATATTTGGCTAGTATATTTTTAAAGCAATATTATCTGTACAGGGCCCCCTTAAAGTACGTCTTATATGTTAGTGGGGGTCACGCAAAGGATTAGTTGGTATGAAACTACATAAGGGTATTGTACTTGACTTTTAAATGTAAAGCTCCAAAGGAAGAAGCAGTGCTTTTAGCATATTATTTATAAAATTTCACTTTTCTTGGAATAGATGAGAAATAATATAATTCAATGAATTAGTCTCTAAGTGAGATATATGAAAAAGGATGATTACATAGTAGTATATTTCTCATAGAGTAAATTTTTAGTTGACATATTACATATGATTTACATATGTAATTATATTCTTAAATATTGCTAGAATAAATATGATATATACATATTAATTTTGATTATTTTATGATATATAATATTCTTATAAAGTCTCAATTTTGCTTATTGTTACATTTATAAATAGTATATTTTTTTTTTTGTTTTAACTTTAGTTATTTGATAATGAAACTTATATATATGATACAACTAACATGATACTTCATAATGGTTTAAAAAATAAATACTTTAAATAAAATTTTTTTTTTATCCTATATCATAAATTTTTATCATTCACTTCATGTAATAGATATTAATTAATTACATATTAAAATATATGTTAGTATTATTTAGTCTGAAATTTATTTATATATAGCCTTAAAATCTAAGTTGTTTAAAAATTGTATGTTTGTTAGAAAGTACAAAATAACCATTAATTATATTATTTCTCACAAGTTCCAACTACATATTATTTTTAAATCAATTATACAATTAATAATTATAATTGTATATCACATCTAAAGATTAAAAATAAATATCTTCACATTTTATATTTTGTTCTCTTGCTCCACAATTCTAAAAACTAGGGTGAATATAGGTATATAATCAAAAAAATTTTATAACACCTATAAAAATTTTAGGTCTAGAGAAACATTTGCAGCTTCAGTGTTTAAAGTTGATTTGTTCACGCTATAACATATAGTGAATATAGTAGCACTTATAATGTGTATATGGTATAGAGCATATTATTTTTAGCAATGTTGCTTCCAGGAGCTCCATTTCTTACATCAGCAACGAATGTAGCAAAGTACTTAAGGATCTTCTATGACTGGTACTCCAAGATTGTTGATATTGTACCATTGGCATTGTTCACTGCTGGTATCCTACAAGGATATGGAATTAGCGAAAAAGTTTGGCTTCTAGTACTTTCATTGGGCATTTTGCCAGTATTCTTTCTTCTGCAGCCAAAGCAAAAAGAAAGCCAAATAAAAAACCATCAATTATTAATGAATATTACCAATACCTTACAACTGTTAATGATCACATTGTTCACTGCCGGTATCCTACAAGGATATGGAATTAGTGAAAAAATTTGGCTTATAATACTTTCATTAGGCATTTGGCCACTATTTTTTCACCTACAACCAAAGCAAAAAGAAACTCAAATAAGAAGGCATCAATTGCTAATGAATATTACCACTACCTTGCAATTATTAATGATTACGTTAATTGGTTTGAAAAACAGTAATTACAATGTTATTAGCTTAGTTGTCTCGTATATATTCGAACGTTTTTTCATTGATGAATTTTGTTATTATTACGATATTCCAAGTACTGACCTAACGCAATATTCTCTCTGCTTTGTAGAAATTTTCATGGTTTTCACACTGAATGAAGTGTAAATAATTTAATTGTATAATATAGTTTTATATATTTGGAGAAATAGTTTACATGTATTCATTTTAAATTTATACGTGTGTGTTGTGATACGATAAAATCCCTAGAATCATAAAATGTCCCTAGACAATCAAATGTAGAAATAGGGATATTTGTGTTATAAGTATTAATATGAAATATATGTAACAAACCACATTTGTTAATAAAATATTTTAGAAATCTATATTTTGACTGTTTCTTAAATTTTGTAAATTTTTGAAAGAATTTTAATAAAACATTATTAAATGATTCTTCTTGTTTTGAACATTATATATATTTGTCAGATACTGTAGTTTGTAGCCTATCTGTATTCGATATAGAACCTATGATAATACTTAAATTCCTATAATACACTGGAAAGTTAATTTTCAGTTGAGTCTGAAAACGTTTGCTACAATGCTGCTACTGAGAATTCGAGAACAAATCAATCATAATATATCTTAAATTTAATTGAGTCAATGGACTAATTCTGTCAGTGTAATCAGTCCTTTTTTTATCGCGTTCTCAAGCAATTATCAAGTAAGTTAACCGTAAGTGTGGATTTTCATGAGTGCAGATACTTAAGAAAACTAGGTCAATGAATCTTACATTGTGTGAGCTGTAATATTTTCGTTTGATTTTTCTGTATCATATGAATTTGTTGTTTGTTAAAACACGGTATTAATTATAATTATTTCGCTTGCACAAAATAAAACAATCGAACGTTTAAGCAAATTAATTACAACAATATAAACGAAGCAACATTTCAAGCAGCTGTTACTAGAAAATACAAATGCGCGTCTTTGCCATATTTCGGCAGAATAACGAATAAAGAGTGCAAAAAATTAATCTGAATTGTACGTGAACTTCGTGTGTCTTTAGCACTTGTTTTATTCACGTTCTTGAAAGAGAGATTAATAAAATTATATCCAATGAAATCAGTCACTTCTGTTCCTGAAACAAACTTTCAAGGTATCGGGCGTGACATGGCAGAGCGGCTCGGTTTGGGTCCTGAGATTCGGGAACTCAAACTGGGACCAACTTTTACAAATAACAGATCGACTGCATTTCATACTTTAAAATGTTAGTGCACAAATTTCTTTCATTTATAACCTAAGTGTGTAAATATATTTTGCAATAATTTTCTTTCAACATTAATTCCTTATACTTAGATGATTTTAAACCAGCAAGTGTTGATGTTTCCAAAGTGGCAAGGGTTGATGTTGGAACAAATAATATGATGACAGTCACTGTTCCACATTTAGATGGTGCTGGAATTCCTCACACAGTTTTTAAAGGCTCGCAAAGACCTTATCATAAAGAGTGTGTTTTAATAATTGATAGAGTTACAGGAGAAATTACATTGGAAAAATTGACAGCAAATATTCAAGTGAAAAAAACTCGGTAAGTAATGTTATTTTAAGTTATAATAAAGCATTACATGTAAATGTTATATCATGTTTTAGAACAGAACCAAAGTCTCAGTCACATTTAGGAATTTCTGGTGGAAATAGTAGTAATAGACCTATAACTCCAGTAGAAACCAAAAAGAGTCCTACTCATGGAAGAACAACAGGAAGAACAAAAGTTACAAGTGGAAAAAAAAGAGAACCTAGTATTCAATTACATCCAAAACAGTATAGTCCACTTAGAGTATCACCATATCATGGCAAAAGCCCACCTTCTACTTCCATTAATAGGTATTAAACATCTTTAACTACATATCTTACAAGTAGATATCAACTTCAATATTCTGTAATTTTAACTTTTTTTAATTTTAATAAAAAAAATTAAATTTGAGTTGTTTTATGAAAAGTTTAAAATAATTCTTTGAAATCTTGATTATATAGTAATGTTACAGTAATATATTAAGATTTTATTCTAAACGTACTAAAAACACACAGAACTTTAGTTCACCAGTGCAACCATCAGTGGCACCATCAACTTTGGCTAGTTTGCCAATGATTGGTTCTGACAATGATGACTGTCCTTTAACATCATCTGGGTCATTGCCGACTATCAATTCTTCTGCTCCTTCAAGGTCATCTTCTATAACCAATAATCAATCTACTGTAAAACTTTCTGTAGCTATGGATAGTGATGAGGGTGCTCTTAGTGATTCTACTTCAAGTAGTTCAAGTTCAGATAGTTCAGACAGTGATTCAGACACTGAAAATGTTCCAGTTTTACCAGGAACTAATGGTATGCTTTTAGTATAATTATTTTTATTTATTAAAAATATTAGTAATTTATATATTTTTATAACAAATTTTATAGATTTTACATTCTTTTTCAATATAATATATATTCAATGTTTTTTTTTTTAGGACATTTAAATAGCACAGCTTCATCTCCAACACGCCTTATGCCAGATAATCTCTTAAACGATGATTTACAATTATCAGAATCAGAATCCGACAGTAATTAATGGTAATGTTTGTTTAAACTATATATAAAAATTTCATCTGTATTAATATACATGTTCCAGTTGAAACTATTTTTTTCAGGAACAATAAAAGGTCTTCTAAAGATCTACCTTGTCAAAAAATTTTATATTTTTTTTGACACTTTATTTACTGTTGTATATCAAAGAAATCAGAAGAAATAGAACAATTTAATTCTATTCTACATCACACACAGAAAAATATGTATAGCGAATTCGAAAGCATGGTCCATATATTCTATATGTATTGCAATAAGTTATAATATATACAGATACAGAAATTTTTGCTTCCTACGCAGTAAACATATGGAAAAAAAAGATGTAATGAATACAAATGATAATGTAGTGTATGTACATTTATTTATAAGGTATTAGGGATTGTACAATTACTACTGACTAATATTTAGTGTAATTATATGATCTTTATTTTCCTATATATTTTAAAAATAGAAATCTTGCCAAAATCTTTTATGTACTTCCTAAGAAAGTGGCAAATGCTTCGATTTTATAATTTTCAATTTACTGTTTGTGTTTTTTTAAATAATTTTAAATATGTAAATGTCGTACATAACACATCCAATTAATTTTCTTTTGCAAGCTCTTTGTAAAAAATGATATGTGATGTGTTACAAAAAACGAAAAAATTAAACGACTGTATTACTTACAATAATATTATTTAAATGAATTAATTATTTAAATGAAATGTATAAATTTAATAAAGTATTCATTATAATATAAATCTTATTATATACTTGCATACATATGTAAACATTTTAATATCTATGCTTTCATCAAGCATGCTAAGATTTCTTTCAACAACCTCTTTTTGAGACAATTTAAAAGTTTGTACTATATAAACTATATAACTATGTTCGATGTGAGAGTATTATAGTCGTATCATTTAGTCGTATATTTATGCTTATAAAGTATTTAAGTAAGTTTGATAATCCAGTATCAATCTGGCGAGTTGACTACGCCGACCCAAATGAAGATTTTTCGACCATATACAAAACTTGTTGATATCATCAGTTGTGTAAGAACAATCAAAATTTTTATACTTTACTTTGAGGGCCGGCTCTATTGCACGTAAAATGTGCACATTACTGAAAGAAACAAACATCTCGAACAAAGAAGTTATAGGAATATTCTGTGAAAGCTTCAACATTGAAGAAATATCTCGATCAGAATGTATTATTGGAATGCTAGTCTCAACAGTTTTTCTCACTACAAGAAAATATAGATGTATTAAATGCAATGAACAATAATAAAAGAAAAAAGTATAAAAATGTACATACTTGTATTGTAGTCTTTAACATAAAAGGCGATATTATTAAAATTATATTCATCGTATCTTCCATGATTTCGATTAATATCTGTATCAACTTGTTTTATATCGTTCATATGAACTATATCCGGATGGTATTCCATGAAAGGAATTGGACTAAATACTTGATACTGATTAATAGTGTTCATGCGAATCTAGATATTAAATTTTTGTTTAATTTATATGTATGAAATTTTTATTAGTCTTAATACTTTTTATGTACATACTCTGTTTAAATAATCCAGTCGCAGTTCTATTCCAGTCTCAACAAAAAGTATCAAACTTTCAGGTGTAAATTTTCTTATACATAAATCTGTAATAGCAATATTCAGCAAATGATTTGTTTCAACAGATGTTATAATATTTGGCAAACGTATAGAAAGCCAGGTAATTTTTGATTGCTGTTTCTTATATTTTTCAGCCAATAATAGTGCATATTGTTTAATTTCATAATATATGTCTCCCTTCCCTTTTGATGCAGCATCAAAATTATATAAAAGAACCTATATGTAATAAAACAAAATCAAAAATATATATAAATGAGATTAACAAAACAGAAACTTAACAAAAAGTAAAAATACCAACCACCATCAGAAAAGTCTTATACTTTTTTTCCATACAGTCTAAAGCATATTGCTCCAAAAAATTTAATGCATCTTGCTTTTTTGATAAATTTATGATCAATATTATATTTATCCTTGTATTTTCAGTAACATATGGAACAGGCAAGATCTCAACTTTACCAAGCGGTTTACACACTTCAATTCTCTTTCTTAATATTTTACTAGTACTAACATCAATAAATGCTAAGTCTAATATATAATCCATTCCTCGAGATGCATCAAATCTTCGATATCCATTTAAAAGTTTATTAAATTTTATTGTATCTTGATAATCAGCAAGAATACTAGAAGCTGTAATATTAATTATACGCTCTATGTCGAATTTAGCGTCAGTTTTTAATTCCTGTATAATTGAGAAGTCAGTATCAAAAAATATGTGGGTCTCGTTAAAATATGTCCATCGCAAAATATCGAAACGACCAACTGCTTTGTTTCCTGGTTGATTACCAATAGGCCAAGAAACATTATGTTCTTGTGGAGGACCTATACTTAATATTAAATATTAATAAATAATATAATAAATTAATACATTAAATAATTTTAAATACATTTAACAAACTTACTGCGGCAAAATAAGTGTTTAATTTGTAAACTAAAAAATGATCATATATTGGGTATATTACAAGTGAATTTAGGAACTGTTTATTTCTAACTAATTGCTTTAAATTCTGTTCAAACGAGAATGTTGGTTCCAATTTGGTGTACAAAAATTTTTGCCCTTGTATATGATTAGAGCAAGGTATTGAAGTAGAATGCATAATGCATCGCCCAAAATTAATATCATCTGATTCAGAATAAGAGTTTTTTACACACCAATCTAAATTGTTCTTTAATTCTTGTATTACTGAATTGCTCAAAAGGATTCCTGAATCTGGAAATTAACAATAATTTATTATTAGTAAACCATTATATTAAATAATGTTTTAATATTTCAATTAGTTTACCCAAGGAACAATAAGTTGGAATATCTCCAAGGACACCCACATGAACATTTTGACTTACACTAATTTTGGTAACAAATTTTACTAATTTCTTAATATTGATGTAATTTGCATCTTTGATCAAAAAATAATAATCATAATTTTCCAAATAATTATCAATTATGTATTTCATAGTATGGAATGGCTTCAAAATACTTCTGGTATCTGTAAATCCAACTATGCCAGGAAGAGTAACATTAGGTTTTGTTCCTTCTGGTATAGAAATGAAATAACGTACTTTATCCACAATGTGGGCAACTGTTTTATTGATTGCTATGTCTCGACTATATAAATATTGTTGACTTGTTATCACTCCTATAAATAATTTTTCTCTAATTCCAAGCTCTGTAGAATAATATCTCGGACGTACTAATGCTTTAGAAACTTTTTGTGCTTGTTGAGGTTTGTTATTAATATTTATTTTTGGTTCATATTCATCCAAGTCTTCTTGATAACTTAAATAATGCATTAAATATTCTGTATTCTTATTATAATTATCTACATCAACTGGTATTAACATTATACTGAGACTTAGACCCATGCTAATCCCAATTATTAAATATATATTTGCCCAACAATGAATCAAAAATATTTTTAGTATGGGATTCATTTTTTGATTATGTTTAGTTATATATATATATATATATATAAATATTTATTGTAGAAAAAAATCTTTTCCTTTTATTCTTTAGATTTTATATATTTATGTCTTTTTTAATTTTATACCCAATCATCCTTCATTAATATTAGGTATAAATATAAATTCATATTATTTTTAATAAGCTGTAACACAATCTGTAATTGTATAATATTCAATAATTTTCCATTAGTATATTATTCATTAGTTGTAATTAATTTAGTATAAAAATCTTGATTTTAATTATTTATTCATTGGTTATGTCGTCATATTTATGCAGTAATTGTTAAATACTAGTAATTAAATTCTTTAGTTTTTTGTTTTTTAATAATAAAAGACTTGTCCATAATATAATATGATAATAATTTGTTATATTAAATATTCATTATATCAAATACTATAATACGTAACCATTCTTCTATTATTATATTTACAATAGAGGTTCTCAACGAAGTTCATCATGAATTTCTTTCATAAAAATGTTAAAATATTTCGAGTAGTAACTACTTAGGTGGCGCTTATTCATTGGTACCTAATAAATATTACTGAAAATATAACAAAACTATATTTACATTAGATGTCAGGTGAGAAATAAAATTTACGAAAATTTATTATTGGCTTCTTTAAAAATTATATCGATGTCTGCTTGTGTATACTATAGTATTTATTTACTTCAGATAAAAGGTTATGAGAAGAAATTGTTGACAATGTAACACATACTATGATAACATATATGTAGTTAAATTAAATATTATAAAATTTAAATAAAATAATAATATGAACACTTTAATGAGAAAAGCGTTTGTCACATTATACAAATCTGTGATAATTAGAAAACGCACAACTGTGCAATTAATATTTGTTAATTATTTTCATAATAATCAAATTTTGTACAATAAAAGTGATTTAAATAGCAATCTTATACCTTATCGTTTTAATGTACAAAGAAAAGAGAAAGAAACTTTTCTTGAAATTATAAATAAATATAAGGAAAGTGATACTCGTAGAATATCACAATTAGAATTTATTTCTTCTGCTTTAAAGTATATATATATATATATATATAAATATTTATTGTAGAAAAAAATCTTTTCCTTTTATTCTTTAGATTTTATATATTTATGTCTTTTTTAATTTTATACCCAATCATCCTTCATTAATATTAGGTATAAATATAAATTCATATTATTTTTAATAAGCTGTAACACAATCTGTAATTGTATAATATTCAATAATTTTCCATTAGTATATTATTCATTAGTTGTAATTAATTTAGTATAAAAATCTTGATTTTAATTATTTATTCATTGGTTATGTCGTCATATTTATGCAGTAATTGTTAAATACTAGTAATTAAATTCTTTAGTTTTTTGTTTTTTAATAATAAAAGACTTGTCCATAATATAATATGATAATAATTTGTTATATTAAATATTCATTATATCAAATACTATAATACGTAACCATTCTTCTATTATTATATTTACAATAGAGGTTCTCAACGAAGTTCATCATGAATTTCTTTCATAAAAATGTTAAAATATTTCGAGTAGTAACTACTTAGGTGGCGCTTATTCATTGGTACCTAATAAATATTACTGAAAATATAACAAAACTATATTTACATTAGATGTCAGGTGAGAAATAAAATTTACGAAAATTTATTATTGGCTTCTTTAAAAATTATATCGATGTCTGCTTGTGTATACTATAGTATTTATTTACTTCAGATAAAAGGTTATGAGAAGAAATTGTTGACAATGTAACACATACTATGATAACATATATGTAGTTAAATTAAATATTATAAAATTTAAATAAAATAATAATATGAACACTTTAATGAGAAAAGCGTTTGTCACATTATACAAATCTGTGATAATTAGAAAACGCACAACTGTGCAATTAATATTTGTTAATTATTTTCATAATAATCAAATTTTGTACAATAAAAGTGATTTAAATAGCAATCTTATACCTTATCGTTTTAATGTACAAAGAAAAGAGAAAGAAACTTTTCTTGAAATTATAAATAAATATAAGGAAAGTGATACTCGTAGAATATCACAATTAGAATTTATTTCTTCTGCTTTAAAGTATATGGAAGAATTCAATGTAAACAAAGATATAGAAGTTTACAAAGCATTATTTAGTATATTTCCAGAAGGAAAATATGTACCACAAAATAAATTCCAAGTTATGTTGTATCATTATTTTAAACATCAACAAGCAGCAATATCAATACTTAATCAGATGGAAAAAAATTTTGTAATACCTGATTACAAATTGGAGAAAATGATTCTAAATACTTTTGGTACTATGAGTTATGTTACAGAAAAATGTTGGAGCTTGCTTTATTGGTTACCAAAGTTTTCTGAATTAAATCCTTGGCCAGTTCCTAAATGTATGCCAATGGATCCAAAAGAGTATGCTCGAATGGCTTTAATAAAATTATCCAGTGTAGATGTACAAGCTGATATTAAGGTGTATAGTACAGAGACTATACCAGAAGCAATTGATCATACATGGATTGTATCTTCTATAAGTAGATCACAACAAGAACTTCTTGCAGTACAAACAATTGATAAATCATTAACTGTAGAAGGTCCTTTTAATATTTGGGTTGATAAATATTATATAAATTATTTTGTATTAAAAGGAGATCCAATAAAAAGAGAAATCATTTATGAAGACTATCATGGTAAAAGCAAATAAAGAATTTTGTATGTTTTATGTTGAATAATTCAAATATTAATTCATATTTTGTTTCATTTTCAGATGTATCTGATTTGAAAATTCCATTTTGGGAAAAGCACAATTTTAAAATACCTGTTACCCTTCATGAACAAGAGGATGGTGTATATTATGCAATATGTGCTACAGGTACATCTTCTAAAGATTCTCTATTGTCATGGATAAGGTGCTTGCAGAAAACAAATCCTATTTTAGAAAAAATTCCAATAACATTTAAATTGACCTCAGTTTTAAATGAACAACAATATCTTGAAGAAGATAATAAAACATCTGATATAAAACAGATATCTCAAAATTTTAATGTAAAGAAAAAGTAGTTCACCAGTTTATGTAAATAAATTCAAACAGCAAATAAAATAATTTATATGGTAATGATGATATATGTTTTATTATATCCATTTTATTAAAACAAAATGTTAAAAATTGTGCTTCATTAAAATTTCTATAGTCTTATAGATATGAATTTAATTAATATGTATTAAAATTTGTTTAAAAGTAGTATTGTTATTCATTATGAATATTCACAATGGAACATTCCCGCGTATCAACACCCTTATATGAATTTTTTTGACCTCTTTTATCCCTATAAAACTGAGCCTACTTACATGTATAATTTATACACGAATATTTAGACGAAAATAAATTTGTTTAACTTTTAAATTCGTGCATACATAATCGGGTACCGTTCCTCATTAATGTACGATCGTCAAGAAGTTAAAACACATACAATACGAGTACATACGAGACTGTTCATACTTTGACAATTAAAAAATAAAATTTGGAAGAATATGTCAACAAAGAAGTATGTACAAATTACTACAACTTGTGCTAATTCATGGAACTTAAAATGTAAGTATTTTATTTTAAATTAAATTAATTTATATATTAAATTTTAATTAATTGTTTAAATGTAAGGTCATCCTTCTGCTACAATATATTTTTTAAAAAAGTATGATTATGTTCAACATATTTTTACAAAAATAATATAATAAATTAAATTAAATAATTAATAAATTAAACAATAAATTTTAAAGTGTGATTTAATGATCTTTAATAATCTTTATTTTTATATAACTAATGAATTTTTTAATTAAACTTTTCACAAAAAATGACTAATATGTAAATTATTATCTTAGGGTTTAATATGCAAATTAGAAATTATGCAAGTATGATGAAAGATTCTTTGAAAATGCCCGATTGTGAATACATACCTTCTATTTACAAGGTAAGACATTTTGTTTGTACATAGAGATTATTTTTTCTTTATATTATAATCATAACAAAAATTTCATTATTACATTTCTTTATAATTTAGGGTATAAATTACGAAGTTGTAAAGAGAGCACAAGAATTGATCATATCACCTTCTTTGAAGCAATTTTATAAAGAACCATTATTAATATATGAAGGTCGAGCACAATGGTTGTGGGATCATCGCGGTAAACGTTATTTAGATATGTTCGGTGGAGTTGCTACTATCTCTGTTGGTCACTCTCATCCGTAAGACTAACATAATACAAGAGATAATAACGATATAAAAGATTAAAGAATATAAAAAAATGATATATATTTTTTCAGAAAGATAGTAGCTGCTATAACTAAACAAGCATCACAATTGAACCATATATCTTCCCTTTATATGCATCTTCGTTTATACGAATATGTAACCAAGTTAATTGGTAAATTTTCAAATGAATTAAAAGTAGTATATCTAACAAATAGCGGTTCTGAAGCAAACGAGTTGGCATTCTTAATGGCTAGACTTTATACACGCAATCATAATATCCTTTCATTAAGAAATGGTTATCATGGTGCAACTTATGGAACCTTAGCATCAACAGCAATGAGTACATGGCAGTACCCATTTATTACACAGCCGCCTGGTTACATACACGTAAGTAAAGTCTAAGTATTAGGTCCATATTCAAATGTTTTGTGGAAGATCCAACAGTAACATAAATCGGAAATGAACAAATGTAAAGCAAGTACATATATATGTACTATTTCAGACTGTATATCCAGATGTGTACAAAGGTACTTGGGGTGGATCAAAATGTAGGGATTCGCTTGTGCAAGTAATGGGAAGGGAATGTAACTGTAAAGCTGGAGAGTGTGTAGCTTCTGAAAAATATTTTCAGAAATTTAATGAATCGTTTCGTTTTAGTTTACCTTGTACGCATAGTATAGCAGCATTTGTAGCTGAAAGTATTCAGGTATTCTTTTCCGTCATATTTAATTAGTTTACTTAGAAATATTAATTACAAATATTATATAATTTTTAGGGTATAGGAGGAGTTGTTCAATATCCCAAATATTTTCTTCAGAAGGTATATAATTATATTCATGAAATGGGTGGTCTTTGCATAGCGGATGAAGTTCAGACAGGTTGCGGTAGAACGGGAGAACATTTTTGGGGTTTTGAGAGTCACGGTGTAAAACCAGATATAGTAACTATAGCCAAAGGTATAGGAAACGGATTTCCTCTTGGTGCAGTAGTTACAAGTAGCGAAATTGCCAAGAGTTTAAATTCTGCATTGCATTTTAATACGTTCGGAGGAAATCCTCTTGGATGTGTTATAGGATCGACGGTACTAGATGTTAGTATATCTAATTTGACACGTTCTCTAAATTATATTAAAATTTTCTTTTTTTTTTCTAATAATCTGAAAATTAATTATAACATCTAATATAATAAAATTTAGATTATAGAAGATGAAAGCCTTCAAGAAAATGCTCACACAGTGGGTATTTATTTAATCAACCGCTTAAGCACTTTCTTATTAGAATTTCCTAATATTGTTGGCGATGTTAGAGGAAAAGGATTAATGATCGGAATTGAATTAATTTCAAATTATGAGACAAAAGAACCATTAAAAACTGAATATATACTTGAGATCTTTGAAGATATAAAAAATATGGGTGTACTAGTTGGAAAAGGGGGGTTATATGCAAATGTAAGTTATCTAATAGTTAATAGCTATACTTATAACTATTTATAATATTTAATATCTGAATATTTATGACATTCAATGTACATAGGTGCTGCGAATAAAACCACCTTTATGCATAACAAAGATGGATGCAGATTTTACTTTTGCAGTTATTGAAAGAGCATTAGAAAAATACCAAAGAAAATATTGTAAATAAATTAAAAAGTAATTAAATTGCAATATGTGAATCCAAGTTCTTTTATTTGGTATAATTATGTATGTTACATTTGTACAATGTAGTTTTATCTGATATATTTTGATTTACCATGCAAATTGTAAGTTATTGGATTCTGTACATAGTCATTCATAATATGTATAAATGAAAATTGTTAATTCTATATAAACCTTTTTTCTTCAACTATTCCTTAATAAAATAAAACTATATACTATTAAGCCAATATTTAAATTAACTTGAAAAAAAATGAATTCAAACTATCAATTGATGCATGTAAGAGAAAAATGACCATAAACTTTAATTTGTACAATAATATAATGATAAATGAATGCAAATATTTTTATCTGCAGCTTCAATTATATTTTTAGTCTTTCCAATAAAATAAACATCAAGTCTGATAATTTATTATATAAAATTTAAATGTTATGTAAATGATCTGTGTTAATTTTATACAAAATATAATTGTAATTACATAAATTTTATAAACATGTTATATAGCAATTTATTTTAATTAAATAAGTTACTTTCTCTTGGATTTTGATACTTAAGAACCTCTATATTTCATATGTTTAACTAAATTAGAATTTTTACAGTAAGTTTTTGTATGTTTAGAAACATTTCAAATATCCAAATGATAAATGTTTTGGAAGACTTGTTATATTATGGAAAAGTACTATTAAAAGTAAATGCAAAGCTGTCAGCAGTACATAAAAATTAATATATATTAACAAATATAAATGCATTTAGATTTCTGAAATATATGAAGACAATAATATATGGAGATTTTCATGTTAAGAAATTGAGATTTGGCACAAAAATTTTTTTTTTTAAAAAAGGAGAAAGAAAAATTTAATATGAATGTGATATGGCTATTTGCTTTTGTTATTATCTAAAAATTTGTATTAAAATATATTTAATAAAGAAATTGTTGATTGTATTATCATGAATGTTGATTGTATCACAAAATATTCAATACTTTTAAGACAATATTACATGGGAAAGATACCTGTATAACTATTTCTGCTATTAATGTAGAATGAACTGAATTTCTCCAATCTATTAAATATTTTTCTTTTAACTAATTACAACAATGCGAATGAAATCGTTAGACATGAAACATGCAGGTATCCAATGAAAAAGGAAAATTTTCATTCAATTCTTAGGCAATTAGATTTGTTAAAACTGTATCTGGTAATGTATCAAGAAGGTAGTGTGAGGTATCAGCCATTGAGACAAGATCAGCTTCTAATAATGCCAGTTGAAGTTCCCTACGTGCTTTTTGTACAACATATACCATCAATGAAATACCTATTAGAATCTGAAATAGAAAAATTATTCATATTTTTGAATAGTATAAAAAATTAAATCTCAATTGTTTTAACTAAAAATATACTTGGAAACAGAAGACAATGTAACCAGTTGCTGCTGTTGATCTATCTTCAAGGACATCTTGCATAGATCTTAAACTACTGCCCAAATAAATATTGATAATTTGAGCAGGCAGTAAACCTAATGCACTAGCTATGTGGTATTGAATGCCACCCATATTGCTTACCTAGGTATTTATATGTATTATTATTAATGTTGCTCTTCATTATTATCATTCAATATTAAATAGAAAACACATACTGCAAAAATGGTGTTTTGTAATCCAAAAGGAATAGGAGTTAATCTTGCAAATAACACAACCTTGAAAGCTTGTGGTCCAGATATAACCCTAAGAATTGCTCTTGCAGTATCATTTTGCACAAGAGCTCGAAAAGGTAATTTTGATGATAATGCACTAAGAGTAACATGTGCTATGGCTATTCCTAAATTGGCAGATAATACTACCATGACGATACCCCTTAATATACCAAACAAATAGCCACTAGCAATTATAAGGAATAAATAACCAATAACAATAGGGAATGATACCACTGTAAATAATGCAATGAATATTACAGTAACGATCCATATGTTCTGATGTTCAATCCAATAGAGTAGCACTTTAATATAGTCTCTGCAGATAAAGACAATTGCACCCAAAAGAGCTAAAGTAGCAATTGTTACAACAATATAGCATATTGAATTTGAGTGGATGCAATTGCATTGTATTGAAGTAGAGTTCTTAGATGGACGAACACCAGTTTCAACATCTTCTATGTTAATTATATCCATGTCCAATATATTTATTCCTCATTATGAATAAGGAAAGAGTTACTTAAATGTCATCCTTCTGTTATGACCTATTTAGAAAATTTTAGATAATGTCAACATACTAATGAAACTAATGCATTTAACAGTTGTAAGAAGAAAATTAACAAATCATTTGTATTAAAAAATATGTTATTTTTAAACCTTTTGTATTAAAATTTATGTAATGACACTTTTATAAACTTTTTGATACTTAAATATATAGTTTATGTAATTTATGAATAAAACATCATTTTTTATTTATTGTACTACAATCTATAAAGTATTGTAATTTTGTAAACTATTTTACAATGTCTAATATTTAAATAAAGTTTTTATTCAAATACCTTAAAGATATGTTTTTAGAATATTATAAACAATACCGACATACTAATTATATTAAACATTACAAAACAATGGTGATTATGGTTGTAGAATAATTTTAATCTCAACACTTCATTGTAAATAATAATTATAAAACTATTAATTTTATATTTATGGTATGAATAATATATTTTTATTATTTATCTAAAAATTTGTTCCTTTAATAACGCGCATAATATGAAAAAAAATCTACATGTTATAAAAAATAACTATTTTTTATGACTTATTATAATTAAAATCATAACAATGTATTTACATAAATAACAAATAACATATAATAAAATTTATCTTTACCTCATGACATTATCATAATAAGCAATTTCGTAAATAGTAGTTTTTTGTAATTTTTTCATTGCAGTTAAACGTGCAATGTTGTCTTATTTCCAATTTTTCCATTATGCATTTTTATATAAAAATATAATAGTTTTGTGATAAAAATACGAATCACATAAGTTCGTAAAATATAACTGGAATCCGTTTATGATTTTCGTTTATGTCAAGTAGTTAGGTGAAATAAAAGCAGGAACATTTTATTCTTCAACACCACCTACTGCTTATCAAAAAAAGTCCCATAACAATTCTATTATTTAATATTCAAATTGAAAATGTTTTTAATATTATATTTACAAATATTTTTATTAATTTCTTAATTCCTCAATTTAGATGTTTGTATCTATAAAATTAGAACTATTTCTAAATAAAATTTTTGGGATATTATATTTAATCATTAACAAACATTTAAATTCTAATTTTTTAAATTTTAACAATTTTAGGTTTAATTTGTTAATCAACCTTTTATTATTGCATTAATATCCTACATCTTCCAAATTAAAATTTATGTTACATAGTATATTTCTTTAAAACCATTTACTATTATTTTTATCATTATTTCTATATGATATTTAAAATAAAGAAAATCGAGAAGTTATATTGAAGATAAAATTAATCGCAGATTTCTAAAACCGCAAGATACATTCGTAATATTAAGGACACATCGATTACGTTTCATTTAGAAGTGATAGTGCCAAGAAAGTAATATTTCCAGTTGTACACTTGTCAACCTTGTTTGTGGCGACTGCGTCGTTATGGCGGTATAACGAATTTTTCAGGTTACAGAGTAACAGGTGTAAATTGAAAAACAGAATGATTATTGATTTACTTATTTACACAAATTATTTAACATTAATTAAATATTGTTATTAATACTAATTCAGTTTTATGTAGATTAACTATCGATGTCAATGACACACGATATATTTAAATTTTGTTTGTGACAGAATATTTGACAGGATGTTTGGAAAGAGGATATTACAATTAGGATTTACTGTAACGGTGCTTGTAAACGTACATAGTTCAGTTGACGAGAGTTCGAGTGCAAATGTAAAATGTCAATTTGGTAAAACTCTACGAAAGCAAGTAAATGCAGAACCGCTTAATGGAACCTGTTTGCGAGATATCATAATTCGACTGTCGAACGAGTTTCGGTCAATTACTGATGCAGAACTTGGTTTAAAACCATTTCAAAAGATGCTTAATGAAATGGAATTTATGAATGTCTCGAGTAGTTTGAACACGAGGTTGAATTTATTGGTAGATAAATTGAATAACAAGTTGTTGTCCTATGCAGAACTTCTAAAGCAGAGCTATAATATTATACAACCAATTTTAGCAAAAAATGAAAATCAGTTTGATTATTCTGAATCTACAAATGGATTAGACATAGTATCGAATGGATTAGCAGATTTCTGTTCCCAAATTGTGCAAGGTATGTAAATTAAATTTATTTAGAATTTACAATTTTCAGACTAATATAAATTTATATATTTTAGAATTGGCACTTCATTTAAGAAATCAAGAATGGAAGAACTTACATCTATTACCTTTTATGTATCCAGTTACTATGTGTGGTCCACCTAGTGCAGGCCATAATATAGGACCTCTTTTATTGTCTCAATATTGTCCAAAAAAGAATGTATTATTACTGCTTGAGCATGCTATGTTTATGTCTGAAGGAGATATTACTTTAGCTCAAATAACTGCAGAGACAATAATCGATATGTTGTCTCATACAGATTATATTAATGTCATTGGTCTTTCTAGTAATAATTCTATTCATTGCAAGGATGGTTTATTGAGAGCCACAGATGTTAATAAGTTTCAATTAGCACGTTATATTCACAGTTTAACTAGAATAGGTAGAATTATTTTCTTATATGTCATACATGTTATAATTCTTTGCTTATTACTTATAGAATTTTTTGTTATATATTAGAAACAAATAATACCATTGAATTTGATTTTAACAAGTTACTTCAACATGTAAAGGGTGAAGTAGTATTTATACATTTGACTAATACACTTAAGCTCACTTCACATTTGAGAAAAATAAGAAACATGGTTTCTACAGGGAAAATAAATGGCTATGTAAGAACAATATTAATTCTTTCAGGTGAGTTTAATTATATATGTATGTGTGTGCGCGCGCGCGCGTGTGTATTGTCATGCATTATTAATAGTCTTTTTTTGTAGATCAGGAATCACATTCAAACACTAAGGAATACAATGATAGTATTCTAACTCTCCCAACACAAAATATACTTGGCTTTGAAGTGTCAAAATTATTTTCCAATTTGAGATGTTCTGAGGAACATAAGAAAGATTATTACTTATCTGATCCATATTTTGATTTGTATAGTAAAACAATGACTCTGTCTATTGGCCATATTACAAATAAAGCATTAATATCCTTAGATATTAAATTGCGAAATTTCCTTGATGATATAACATATTTTAATGCTGGTATGCATGTATATGCTATATTATTTGATAATAAAGGTATAGTTTGGATTCACAAAGACTTTCCACGAATGGAAATGATGATGGATCAACCTCTCAAAGTTAATTTACATCACATAGAAAATATTAGTCCTGAAACTGTAAGAACAATGGTTGAAAAATATGAAGGTGCCATAAATGTGAAGACACAATTAGGAGATCAGGTATAGTGCGTTTGAGAAAAGAAAGCATCGCGTGTTTACATCCTCAGAGATGACTAATTCCGCTGATACAGGCAGTGACTGCTATTAGCCAAAGATGGTGACGAAAACCATCGGTCATCGGTTTTGACCAATAGAGACCACTGCCTGTGATCAAGGGAGAATCAGCTGTGAGGATGTAAACACGCTGTGCCTTCTTTTTTCGAACATACAGTACATTATTATTTATAAATATATATAAGACTTCATTCACCCAGTGTTTACATTCTAGAAATGGTATAGATGGAAACATTTGACATATAGAGATTTAATATTATGTCTAGTATCAAAAACTAATGAAAGCATATTACCTGTTGCAAAATTAGTGCCCACATTGTCAATGAATATTTTACATCATCGTCTTGATCTTTTAATGCATAGTATTGCTGATAAAGACATTCTATGTACTTATCACAACAAACTTTCGACTTTGTGTAAGTTAATGAATTTTAACCATTTGTTGATTAAAAATGGAGAATGTTATTGATATTTTAGAAGGAAATATATTTATATTTTAGCAGCAGGAGTGGTCTACCTTTCTCCATGGTGTTTTCAGTCACCAATGGATCAACTTAAATTACTAGAAACTGGATCTGCTATTACAATGCAGAGTTATATGGCGTATTTGAAGGATTTAACAGGATTATTAGCTAATCCTGGTTTGCATCAATCTGTTAGGCCAGATGTTGCTATGTTGACTCAAATGTTGGGTTATTTTAAAGGCAGGCATATAGAAAGTGCTTTAAATAAATTTATAATAAGAAGGTATATATTAAACGATTTCATAAAACAGGATTTTAAAAGAATTAGAATTTTTATTTAATTTTGTTATAGATACATTGTTGGAGTTGTAAGTGGAGTATTAGAGATATATCCAGGAATTATGCTTGATTCTGGTTTCGATCCTAAGAGAAGAATATGGTATAAAAAATCACTGGAGCATCCTGGAAAATTAGTTTTTACATCTCCATATTTGGGTGCTGGTGGTTCTGGATATGTTGTTACTTTAAGTCACATGGTTCATCATAATTTAGATGCAACTACAGAAGATGACGCTGTTGCAATCATATCTATGGATGTAGCATTAGGTTTTATTTCAAGACTTCTGAAAGAAATGTTTCCATTTTGTAATAATTTAACGCTAAAATGTTTCTTAATGGATGATAAAGGATATTTAGTATCGCATCCTGCATTATTAGAACCAACTGGTAAAATTGAACAACAACATTTGACTCATAAAGAATTGTTAGTTGCAAACGATATATTAAATCACGAACTTTTTGTGAAGAAAAAAGCTTGCGCAAATTACTTAGATGGTACTGTGCAAAGGTACTATCAATTTAATACTTCACTCAATGAGGTTCTTACGAACATAGTTCATGGTGAACATTGTGTTAAGTATCAAGTAGCTGCAGTACCAGGAACAAATGTATTTTTAGGGATAGTTAATGTGACTTGCAATTTATTAAGAGCTTTTTGTCCATGCAGTACAATGGATCGCTCGTGCTTAAACTGCAAAAGAATGGAACAGACTGAATGTGAATGTCCATGTGAATGTGCTTTATATTACTCGAATTGCGCGGAATATACTATAAACGATATGAATGATCTCGAACCTTGTTCGATACCATACGAACAAGGGGGAAATTCGCAAATGCCTTGGATACAATCCGCGAATTTGAAAACGTGTCCGTCCATTGATTGTAAAATGTTCAAAATAGAAAATGAATGTTTAGGAATTGTAGGCTGTCAATGGTGTCATCTAGACAATGATGGAGAAACACCACTGCAAGCACCGTTTTGTGGCGATATGTCTGGATGCTTTCGAGGTATTCTTGGATCTTTTATGCCACTTAGTGATGGCACATACAGTAAGTGATTTTTTATATAATGTTTCTTTTATTATTCTTTTTCTTGAAAGATATAATTCTTTTCAGATTCTCAGTCAACGGAAGAAATTGCAGTACGCGAATGGCCATCTGTTGGACCTGTAGCGGGTGGAATATTAGCATTTCTTTTGATATTAGGTGTAATACTATTTTGTTATAGACTTCGATCTGTACAATCTAGTTTAGAACATCAGTGTTTACATATACATACGTCCCCTGATATGCTGCGTATGACGCATTTAGAAGGTGATGTGGAACCTATGGAATTGGAGCAAACAAAAAATAATTTAGATTCTCTTATAAGAGATGGTATTACCCCTATATCGCCATATAAGGTATCCACAAATTATAGAAAACCACCTGGTGGTGATAGTGATCATGGATACAGTACGATGACACCTCATGACGATTCTGAACAACAAATATTTGCTGAACCACTATTAGTAGTTGGTACTAATACCGAATCTGATTTAAGAAGACAATCCACTTGTCTTCCATCTCCAACAACCCATTTAGGATCTCCTCATCATGTTCTAGCACCAGTTACTGTTCATTGTAATATGGAAGCAAATTTTTGTTAATACCTATAACAAGCAGTTATTGAAAAATTTTTATTCAGATATTGTTCCTTTAAAATGGTAAAAATATGTTTGATAAAAGTTGGTATCATAAAACATAACGTAAATGACACATTTTAATTTTTGAAGAGTTTATAATTTCTATAAAATCTTTTGTAATAAATATGAAGATTGTACAAGTTGTGCAGTGATGTATAGACACATATGTCTATTAGTATTATTATAGATTAATAGCTCAAGAGTAGATAATTATGGACTTTTACCATAACTGATGATGTTTTGATACTTTTTTTTACATTTCTATAAATGTTTCTAGTTAAAAATAATGCAACAAATGTAAATGTGTTCGAATATTGCTTAAAATAATCATATATTTTTTATATAGACCGGAAACAAACTGTGTAATTCAAAATTAATATATATAATAGATATATGTGTAATAGTGTGATACTATACTTCACAGTTTGTTTTCATTACATACAATTTTTAGAAAACAACATCACAAATTAGCTATTTACGTTCCATGTAATGTAAGCCGTGTAGTTTAAGATTTTTAATAGAATTTATTGATTGATATAAATTCGTGGAATCATTAGATATTTACATTTTTATACATGATACCTTTGAAAAAAGTTCACAATGACTTTTTGACGCATTAATGACACGAATATTCATAACTAAGAGCTAATCTCTTAGATATTTACATTTCATACGTATATATGTGACTGACTACTTATCATATTATCTTGCCAATACACAAGTGCAGTTGTAAACGAAGATTTTACTATTTTTGTAACATATAAACGTAGAATGATTACTTTTTGAATACTTTACATGTTGACCAGTATTTTATTTATAAAAGTATATTATTGTTAAAGAAATGTAATTTTATTATAACATGTGAAAATACAAAAATTATTTAAACTGCTGATTTATTCATTGCTTAAATATTTTAGCAATTCATAAAAATAAATCCACGATAGTTTCAATTACTTTAAATCTATTATTTAATTTATGAATTATATACCAAAAAAATCATCTGCATATATGCAACAGTTTTCATTATATTTTATACTAGAACTTATATAAAATATGCTTTCCACTTAATTTTATTGTAGTTAAGGTATGAAGTCTGGATTTTTCCTTAAAATTACAAAACCTTCCATGATCGGTGTTAAAGGTATATATTCTTCAGTTGCAAGTTCTGCTCTTTCACCATAAGCAAGTAAAACGGGAGTTGTATGTGTTTGAAAACCAGTAATGGTTTTTGGTTTTCCCGCTTGTCCTACGACATCCACAGCAAGACCAACCCTAACCGGTACAGCTAGAGGATTTAATTTTTCATCAAATGTTACTAACATTCTTGGTTGCATTGCAACTGCTAAGGTGTACAATAGATAATGCGATCGACCTAGAATGACTGAAAACAAAAATTATGTTTATTTAATATATTTTAGATAATCATAGCACATAAAAAAGATCGAATACTTACTGTTTTTTACATCCAGAAAACCAATTAGTGTAGCTAAAAGTCCAGCAAGTGCTACAGGACTTAATACTTGTCTATCACTATGATATGGAGATAATGTCAAGGTTCCTTTACCTAGATGTGTTAAACCTTGTGCAATGCGAACCATAAACAAATTGTTTGGATCTTTTGCATGGAATTGAGCAAGTTGTCTTAACATTGCAGCCAATCTTGCATTATTTGTTCCAGCTCCGACTAAACCCATTGCAAAGATCGCATTATGAGCTACTTCTGGATCGCTATCATGAGAGAACTTGGATAATGTGTCAAGTATATTCAGTTTCGGATTGGAGACTGATATAAGTCCAAGTGCGAGAGGAACGGATCGCCGAATAACAGGCTCGCAATAACGTAACAAATGACCAAATGTTCTATATGCCATCTCAGCACCAATTTCTTCTCCCATTGCTATTAAAGCAATACCAAGTACGGCAATTGCCTGCCTTGAGCTAAGGTCTTTTGCTTTATCCTCTTTTTTTTCTTCTTTCTTATCTTTATCTTTTCGATCGCTCTTGTCCTCCTTCTCGTTAGACGGTTCGTAATGTTCAGAACAAATATGTAATAGATGCTGAATCTTCAAAACGTTTCCAGTACCAGCATACGCACATACTTCTACTAAAGTTGTAGACATTGATTTGAAAGGTTCAGGTACTATTTCTAGAGCCGCTATTATAGCTTCTGCCGCTTCTTGTTTCCCTAAGAAACATAATCCAAGACCTAAAGGTAGAAATCGTGCGTAGGTATCTTTAAGATCTGATTCTGACTTCTCTATGAGAGCGTGCATTATCGTTGTTGTAACGTAAGCATTACAAGAACCAACTGCAACCATTCCTAGTGCAAGGCCTGCTACACCTATGACTTCCCAACTGGATTTAGGATCACTAAGTACAGGAATCAGCAGACCATAGACCGCTTCTCGATTCGAACCTGCATATGCTAAACCAAGACCAACAATCGCTCCAATGCGCATTGTGTTACTACTATGTAATACATAATCAGACAGAAGAGCTAATGCAGGATCGCATTCGATCCTTACACGACAATTGACGAGACCACAAGCTAGTAGAGCACCGGATTTTATATAATCTTCAGAAGAATAAAGATACTTGTCAATTGGTGTTAAACCACCATCAACATCCCATAACAGTACAAGACCAAGAGATGCTGTAGCACTAAGCATTCCGTGCTCTTTATTCTTGTACAACCATTTATTTCCATCTTCCACCAATAATTTGTCTTGACCAAATGCTGCATTCACGAAACCATTAACGAAACTTGCAGCAAGATTTTGTCTTGCTGAATCTACTTGACCACCACCAAATGGGGATCTAGAGTTTTCTAAATGTGATTTGTACACATCTTCTGGTGTTTTTGGCTCCATTATATCCAGTTCACGTGCGAGATTAAGGAAATGATAATTTAGCAAAGAATTAGACATAATTTCTACCAAATCATCATATTCTGGGGTAGATTCTGGAAGTTCCAAGAAAATTTGTTGCCTACCCAACATAAATGCTAATTGCTTTTGCACTGAACTAAAAAAAAAAAAAGTTTACATTGATTTACACTTTGTTAGATAAAATAATTTCATTAATAGTTTAACTTACAGATCAGTACAATTTGTAAATATATCTTCAATAAGAGGTAAATTATTCAGTTGCATTGCTAGTCTAACAGCCTGAGGATATTGACCAAACTTTCTGTATAATCTAGCAGCAACAAGAAGTAAAGCGCTATTTTCTGGATCTGCTACATACGGTATACAGCTTGTTAAATATAAACAAACTCTTTGATATGCACTTTCATCCACATATTGTTTTAATAAATCTAATCTTTCAATCTCCATCAATAGATCACAAGCTTCAGTTTCTGCATTATGAGCCATATTATAAGGTATAATTTCATGCACCAAAGCTATTAGTTTTTTGCTTGTAGCTTCTGCATCATCTGTTAATTCATCCCATTCACCAGCTAATTCTCCTGATAAATGTCTAACATACTCATGGCCCCATTCTTTAATGGCTAAAGCAGATCCAGTAAGCCTATATTTAAGACATTCTCTACCTTCTCCCATGGTCATAGCAAGAACAGAAATAACATCAGAACATAATTCCTTGGATTTTATATCTGTTATTTTTTCATAAATAGATTTCATAGTATCATAATGAGGCCTCATGAATTTAAGAGGTTTTGGAACACTGGTCATTGATGTAGTAGAAGCACGAATATGGTTACACAGTGATTCTAAAGCTGGATAATGTAAACTGTTATTGGGGTCTTGCAAACGTTCAACGAGATGAGTTAACTCCTCTTGTAATAACTTATCTTCTTCAGACTGAAAAGTCATTAAAGAAAATAAATATTATGATAAACATTAAATTTATATTTTTTTTTAATTCGAATAATCTATCTAAATCATTTAAATTTATAATAAACATAAATATATCTTTTTGTATTTTATATTTTTTATTGTTAGAAGTCATATTTTGAACTAACTCTTATACAATAACCGAACTTACCAGTTCATTTTTATCCTCCTCCTTTCCACTTCTGACTTCTTTGTTCGTCTTTGACTCTACTTTCACACTTCCCGGCATTTTGTTTCAACTATTGCATAAAATGAATGCAAAATATAAAATTCGACTTTTCCTTCGACTCTACTTGCAGCTTAGGTTAGAATGAATGTAGAGCCTATTTGCGAGTCACCACTGTTTATCATGAGTTAAAGATGTAGTAGAGTTGCTGCACCGATTTCTATATTTCTAACTAAGGTTTATCATTCCTTCACTAGGTGGATGTTCAACTTCCACGATTGGAGTCACAAATATTTAAAACATGTAACAATCTACATTAGTTTATTCATGGTTATATCTCGTGTAACGCTTCGCTTCATAATTACCTACAGCCGAAGTGATCTGGTTATGGAAGATTGAAGAATTAGGTTGTTCAATGATGTTTTACAGTTAAATGACTTTTAATTTGTAATCTTATGGACATATAATCGTGTTGGAGTAAATTACGTTGTAAATATTACGATTGATAAACACGATATATTTAATTTTTCAAAAATGAGTCGTAGGAGAGTTCACGAAGAAGAAGATGGATATGGTAAAATTTTATTTTTCCCTGCTACCATTAATTCTAAAATTTTTAATTATAATTATTGCAAAGATTACTTTTTTCTACTTACAAAAAAGTATGTCATTTTCGTATAAATTTTTAGAACGAGCATATAAAAAACGTAGGAGGGTATCAGAGAATCAAGAGATTGAGGACAGACTTGAATCTCTTATTTTGAGAGTAGGAGAAAAATCTACATCATCTCTGGAAAGCAATCTTGAAGGTTTAGCTTCAGTGTTAGAAGCTGATCTTGGATTATTTCGTAGCAAAATACTTAGGATTTTAACTGAATGTGCTATTAGAATGCCAGAGAAGTGTACAATTTATACTACACTTGTTGGGTTGTTAAATGCAAAGAATTTCAATTTTGGTGGTGAATTTGTTGACTATATGGTAAAGAATTTTAAAGATGCACTAAAAGCCTGTAAATGGGATATAGCTAGATATTCATTAAGATTTTTAGCTGATTTAGTAAATTGTCATGTTTTATCTTGTGGATCTTTAATGCAGTTGTTTGACAATATGTTAGATACTGCTAATGAAGATGGTGTACCTCAAGTAAGACGAGATTGGTATGTAAAAATAACATTTTTTTAAAAATATGATTTTATGAATGAATATAACAAAGTACATTTATCTATTATCGTTTATTACAGGTATGTGTATGCTGTATTATCAACATTACCATGGGTAGGAAGAGAATTATATGAGAAAAAAGAACAAGAATTGGATCATTTAATGGTCACAATAGAGATATTTTTAAATAAAAGAAGTAAAAAGCATCAACCAGCATTAAGAGTTTGGTCAAGTGATACACCTCATCCTCAAGAAGAATACTTAGACTGTTTATGGGCTCAAGTGAGGAAACTTAGACAAGATAATTGGGCAGAGAAACATATTCCTAGACCATATCTAGCATTTGATTCAATATTATGTGAAGCATTGCAACATAATTTACCTACAATAATGCCACCACCACATCATGAATCTTATTCTTATCCATTACCTACAGTAGTTTTCCGCATGTTTGATTATACTGATTGTCCAGCTGAAGGACCATTGTTACCAGGAAGTCATGCAATAGAACGTTTTCTTATAGAGGAACATCTAAGGCAAATTATCAATAACTATTTCTTTGAAAGAAAAGATTGGTATGTATTCTCTTTTTGTATTTACTGTTTTTGTACTATTTCAATCTTATAATTCAATTATTCATGTGTAATAAACTACAGTGCAGCTCAACTATTGAACTTTCCATATAAAGCAAAAATACCATTGGACTATTGTATTGTTGAAGTAATATTTGGGGAACTGTTTAGATTACCAGCACCAAAGCATTTAGAAATATGCTATGGATCAATTTTAATTGAGCTTTGTAAATTACAGCCATCAACAATGCCACAAGTAAGATTATAATGCAATATTATAACATATACTGAAATAATATACAAATAAAAATATGTATTTATACGTTTATTTCATATTTGATGTAGGTTTTGGCTCAAGCGACAGAAATTTTGTTCCGTCGTATAGATAGTATGGCCGCTACTGCTTTTGATCGTTTTGTTTGGTGGTTTGCGTATCATTTAAGCAATTTTCAATTTCGTTGGTCTTGGGAAGATTGGGATTCTTGTTTACAACGCGATCCAGAACATCCACGGCCGAAATTCATTCGAGAAGTACTTCTAAAAGCCTTACGGTATATGTGCTAAATTAATTAACGAAATATTTGAATAATAATTAAATTATTAATTTAATTAATTAAAAATTATATATTATGTATAATTTATTTAGATTATCGTATTACCAAAGAATACGAGATATGATGCCAGAATCATACGCTGATCTAATTCCACCGCCTCCAGAGCCTATTTATAAGTACACTTTCGAGGGTGCCAGTAAATATATTTTTTATATCATCATTTACAAATAATAGATAAAATCTATTAAAAGAAAATTGTTATAGGTTCGCTTCCGGGTACCGCAGCAGCTCATGAATTAGTTGTATCCATTAGACGTAAGTGTACACCGGAAGAAGTACTCAATGTATTAAATACGTTACCAGGTCCTAGGGAAAATGAAGAGACAAATAATTTCAATCCTTTGAAAATCGATGTCTTTGTACAAACATTATTGAATTTAGGTTCGAAGAGTTTTAGTCACAGTTTTGCGGCAATAGGAAAATTTCATGATGTTTTTCAAGTAAGATTTTAAACAAATATTGTTATTCTAACAAAATTAATTGCAATTTAATAAATTTGTATTTTTGTACATTTTATAAATTTAGTAAATTTATAATTTCAGGTCCTTGCTGAAACTGAAGAAGCTCAAATATGCATTCTGAGAAATATGTATGCATTATGGAAGAATCACTATCAAATGATGGTAGTTTTAACAGACAAATTCTTAAAGACTGGAATTATCGAATGCAGTGCCATCGCCAATTGGATATTTTCTAAAGAGATGGTGTCAGAATTTACTAAGTACATACAACTTTTGAAACAAGAATATAGTTTTAGAACTGTATCATTTTAAAAAACTTCTTTTGTTTATAGATTATATATCTGGGAAATTCTTCATTTAATTATTCGAAAGAAGAATAAACATGTATCAAAGTTAAGTACGGAATTAGCGGAAGCTCGTGAAAAATTGAGAAGAGCAGAAAGTAGATCGGGTTCATCATCAGAAGACGAAGATTCCAACAAAGATAGAAACAGAGAAAAGCCATCAGAAGACGTAGTGGAAAGAATGGAGGAGAAATTGGAAACAGCTCAAGCAGACCAAAAAAATTTATTCCTTATTATTTTCCAGGTTTAGTCAATTATGTTATCAATACTGTTATAAAAATAAATAAAATTAATAAATTAATTATACATATCTTTTCAGCGTTTTATAATGATTCTGTCAGAGCATTTAGGACGTTGTGATACTGATGGTATAGATTATAATACTCACTGGTACAGATGGACTATAGGCAGATTACAACAAGTGTTTTTAACTGTAAGTTTTCTATAAAGTAATATAAATAAATCTATTTTTTTCTTGAACATGATATGTTTTATTCTATTTACAGCACCATGAACAAGTTCAAAAATATTCGTCAACATTAGAGACTTTACTTTTTACACCAGATCTGGATCCTCATATTTTAGATGTTTTTCACCAGTTCGTTTCTTTACGAGCATGAACTTGATTTTCTATGGCAACTATTTTGTTATGTAAAATGTACTTTTTGTTCTCAAAAAATTGCATATTTTTGGATACTTAACATATTGAACAGATAGTTATAATTTTTCTAAATGTAACTACGAGTTACAATTAAAAGGGAAGAATTTAAAATCGCGATATATTTTGAGATATAACATAAAAGTTATTTGATTTCGAGGACAGTATAATATCGTATAACATGTGACATAACATTATGTGTAAATGTTAAAAGTTTTATATTACAATTTATTACGCGTTGATGTAAATATATTTATCCACTTTTAAGTATATTTGTTTTCAACAAAACGTCACCGAATAAAAGATAAAAGTCATACATAACAGTATGTAATGTAAATAAAAATTTGAAGAACAAAAGTGTTTTATTATTTTTGATTAAATATGTAATTAAAATATGTTTCACTTAAATTCATATAGTTGATAACAATACAGTGAAGTAGCTCATTGCAGATTGAATAATCTAAAAATATTAATGATAATAAAATTACAAATGGTATTAAAATTATTCATAATAAATTATGATAAAAAGTTTTTACTGTAAGAAATGTCTCCATTCTCATAATTGTCAGTTTGAAAGCTGTTATTTTACTAGATATCAAAGTTCTTGCAAGTAAAAGTTTGTATAAATTATGACACTTTTTAGGAAGTATATACCATATTACTTCGCATCTAAATAAATTAGTTTCCAATTAAAATATAAAGATTAAAGAAATAAAAAATATGAAAAATTCTTACGCTGCGACATATACTTCTTCACTATGATTTAATAGTCTTTGTCCAGGTAAACAAAGAAAGAATATATGAACAGCTTGTGCGAACGTAAACGATCCAAATCTTATCATTTCGCTTATATTACCTACTTTCATTACAACCTAAGGGTAGAGAAATATTTGTGTTATTGCATCTATAAGAAACTTTCAACTTTAGTTGTATAAATACTTACTTCAACTCCTGTAATACTAAAACAAAGCACATTGAAGAACAACTGAGCAAGTATGGATTTGCTGAACAATGATTCAAGAAGATTTGAATACCTATGAAGAACAAAATATATTAATTTTTATCATAAGAAGAAAATAAACAACGTCATTATATACTAAAAATACTAACTTTATCGCATTTTGATGTTCTTTTATGCAAATGAATAATTTTCTGTAAACTTTCTTCTGCTCCGCCGGTAATAATTCGATATTTTTGTAGTTTTCGAGCACATGATGATCCTTCATATTTATCAAATAATTTGTATCCATAATATGTATGGTTCTCAATTTATAACTGCAAGAAAATTATTTTGCAATAAAAAATCATCAAATCTTTGGAAACGTAGACTTTACCTCACAATTGCAAATAAAGCATAGGCATGTTGAGCATATAGCATATATGTGGTATCACAAGAACTAATTAAATTGGCAATCATAGTTGTTCCCACATATGAGTGTATGCATATATAATAAAAATACTGTTCTTTGTCCACGCCATAATCAAGTTCGTATAGAAAGTTTTTCTTTTGAGAATGATTTGAAGGTATAACGAGATCAGTTATCAGTGGAACCGTTGGTAACATTAAATAAACCAATACTGTTATATAAACGTATGCTAAAATAGAAATAATATGGTACTTCACTCTTGAAAACTTATGAAATGGAAAACTTTTCACTTTCAGACTTGATGTACTCACAGGCATAATAAAATGTAATCTTTTTTCCTTGCATGTTATAATATCGAAGAATCATATTTTCTGGACGATTCATATAATAATCGTGGTTATTTTTAATGAATAAAAGCATATCCTTAATCTGCAGTACGGACAAAAAGAGAATTGTTTGATAAAAATAAAACGAAAAAGATTTGCTCTGGAAAATCATAAAAATTCCTTTGCAAATGTATTTTCGAAAGTTTCTTCATGCTTTCGTTACTGCGTGTAAATTTTAATTGTAACAAGAAACAAGTAGCTTTCATCTTGAGAAAATTATTTTCTACTAACAATCAGTATAGAATCAAAGTTAAATGATTATTTATGAACTGATTGCAACGGAAATATCTACCTTTTTTACATTAAAAATTCCGTTTAAATACATCGACAAACTGAGAAAAATTGATATGACCGGTGGTATGCACTCGATAACTGCATCATAATTAACTCCCCAGACATTGTATAATCCTCTAAGCTGAAATAAAATATAAAATTATAAAATTAGGAGAATGAATAAATAAAATAAATTTGAAAGAAAAAGTTCAATTCCATGCCAAACTTCATAATCCGGCTTTAAAGATATTAAAAATTAAAGTACAACAGTTTTTGAATAAATGATGTTTTTGAAATCAAGATTTCACAGGGTCGGTTGTACTTCTTTTTGTTAATATAAATCAAAATGTGTAATAACGATACCATCGATTTAATTAAATTAATTAAATTATTTCTTTGCTATTACAAGTATAATGTATATTATAATATGAGAACACGAAGTAAATACGAGTAAAAATTCTTATATGCTAGTAACTTGTGAGCCACAGTCTCAGTTTTGCCCCTTTTACATCGATAATACCGAAGAAATCCTTTGCTCAATTATCTTATTTTAAAATGAAAATTGTTCTCGCATAGACAATTTTTCATTCTTCTATAAACATAGCTTTTAGCAGTTAGTCTAATAGCAATCGATCGTTTCATTTAAATGTTCTTTGTAGAGTGCACCAAAATGGAGGGGAAACAGTAATCTCCTCGAATTAACTGTCTTATCTCGATTTCGTACTTAATGGATATGGAATGATGGTCCGTATCGTTTGTTTAAATAATTAATTTTCTCGTTAATGATTTAACGAACAAATCTTCATCGATTCTGCTTATGCGCTTTCTATCGATTTCATCTTCACCTCTTTGTTACGATTATAAGTTGAAGCGATGAAAGAAGCGCGACGATAGTCGACATGGATTTCTTCGAACAACCTGCTTACTTATTAAATAAACGTCTTTTGTCCATCATCGGAATATGGCCATTTCAAGGTACTTTAACAAAGCTGTTGAGGCAAGCGATCGTTTTGTTTTTCTGCTTTTCCCTTTTGATAGCCGAGGTAAGTCTAAAAAATATTTAAAAAATTATGGATAAATGAAATTTATATTTAGAAAAATATTAAGTGGTAATATTATGCAACAATATATTATGCACATTAATATTGCAATTTTGTCTATTATTTGAGATATATCATATTCCATGCCAAAGTATTATACGTCGAACTTTATCAGATTTACAAAACAAGATTTCTCCATTTTTTTAAGAGAAATATTTGTTCTGATTTCAATCTTATTTTATTGTTTAATCAATGTTTTTTACCAACTCCTTTTTGTATCATTACCTCAAGTATATGTGGAAATAACGATTCCAATGTTTTTCGAAAACGACTAGTGACTTCGAAAAGAAAAGTAAAAATAAATTCTTTTTACCGACATCCATCTTCGTTGATTAAACATTATTTGGTATATTTCGATTGTGGTTCATCCAAAATACGAGTCTTCAAATTGATAGGTCATCTTGAAGAATGAAGTATTAGCTACAAAAACAATCATTACGTTTTGAAGTGACGGAGATAGAATAATGAAATACGATATAGCGGTTTATATGACCTATAAAGGGAGGAGAAATTGTTGCAATCTTCGACGTATAATTAATGAAGAAAAGTTACGTACCGAGACGAACGTTTGCATGTCCAGCGGTACTTTTTTAATTAATTAATTGGTAAGTTTTTAGATGATCCATAATTGAAAGCTTGTATAGAATGTGAGATTTTATGTAAACCATGCACCATATGCATTCGAATATTTATTTTCTAGTTAAAATTTAACATTTGTGCTAGAACAATCTGAAACAAATATACAAAGAATTCTATTTTACGGTTTATGATTATTGTTATACAAAATATTAAAATTTTCTAGTTTAAATAAAATTTGAAAAAATTGGACAAACCAAGAATGAATAAATAAATAAAATCATTCAAATTTCGATTTATTGAATGTTTATTAATATTTATTTGTCCCAGAGATAGTGAATATTGAACCTATATATTGTTAAATAACAATTTCATAATTTACTTCTCACAATTCGGTCAACATGAATATTAAAAAAAAAGTACAAATTATATTTAAAAAATATCAATTTTATCAATTTTATTATATCAACTTCAAGAGAGAAATTGTTAACAACACGTTACTTGATTATGATACGGTCAAATGATTAATAAGGTCTTGCATATCTTTTTATTCCTTTTTTAATGAAATCTTAGCTTTAGGTATAATTTAATACTAGCCCCTTTAACTAGTTCCAAAGGTTCAGTTAACTGGTGTCAATGTTCTAGAATCAAATAAAAATTATGAATATAAAACATAATATAAAAAATATATAAAAATAATTTTTTTTCTCAAACATATAACCTCGTTAATAAATAAGTAATTTAAACTATTATTACAACGAGAGTAACTAAGGATGCTTTACTTTAAAATTATACAGAGAATGTTGAATGAAACATTTATGCTTAACAATACTATAATAATAGTAAGTACTTTGCCATAAAGTTGGTAATGTTTAAAATATGTACATATAAATATATATAAATATAAATATAATGGGATCATAAATCATTTTCAGATACATCTTAAATGACTTTTCTAATCGTTTAAATGTCTTTAGATATCTTTTTCTCTTTTATTGATTTGCAAATTTAGTTAGTGTAGTCCAAAGACTAATCCTTCAGTAAAAATACAGCGTTGTTTCGTGTTATCGAACAATATCAGAGTTTAATCTTTTCTATAAATTTATTTAATGTAACGTTAGATCATGATAAAAGAATCGATTTCTTTGTCTATGTACGACTTTATCAGTCTATAACGGCTTCATCTTTGTACGACTTCAGTAAACACATGTTCTTAATATAAGTATCGTGACCTTCCAGAAGTGCATTTAAACATTTTAAATGAGTCCTGAAATGTGTTTTAGTTTTGTTTATTGCCACCGTTTTATAAACAGAGATAAGTATACTTACAATTTAAAACAGAGTGAATGCTTCTCAAGTAAAGATATTTATAAATATCGGTATTCTCAAACGACGATATTAATGATTTGTAAAGAATTTAGTTTACAAATATTACTAATCTAAACATCACCATTTATATTTATGAATAGTATAGTAAATATATAGATAATTCAGTAATCGATAATTGTCCGAAATATTAGATACATGTAATTTCGATAAAGTCGATAAGTAATCGATGTAATTGATACTTCAATAATATTAAAATAATTGTTAGAAACGATATCATAACATGCATACGAAAATAATATAATAAAAATTTATTTTAAATAATGTAAGAATCTTACATTCCATTTGCTACTTTGTACATCATTTATTATCTCAGAAAGAAAGAACAATATCATAAATAAATAAATCATGAAAAATCAGAAAAATCAATAAGTATAAAACTAATGAAACATGCGTGGTTACATATATATATGGTAAAGAATCAGTGAGTCTTGATTTATTTGAAATTGGCGCTGCATTAGTTTTATCGTGTAGACGTTAGGTTGTGCTAAGAAACAAGGAACTTTTTTTTCTTACATTGGTGCCTATGGCGGCTTCTACTCATATATCCTTCGGTCGTGATTGTTCGATAGGTATAGTTTATGCGAGGTACTTACAAATAATTGGTGCGTCTAGCGATTATCGAGGAAAAAAATATCGGTGTCTCATTTATCGTGAAGTATTATTGATACTATTATTCCTAATTAGGGTGATTTCTTGCCGTTAATATTGGTTGTGATCCCCGTGTGTGCTGTAATCATGAATAAGAGGATCATCAGCGCGACACTATTGGAATATCATGAACATAGTAACAGTGTAATTTAGAAATGGAAAATTAAATTAAGGCATAACAGTGGACAAATGATTTTTATACTTCGATAGTTTTTGTGCAAACGATCGGTTGACTGTTGTTGCGTGTCTCGAACGTGCAGCGATACCGTTTCTGAACGCAGAGCTCAGCATGGTGATACGGTAAATAGACCATCGTTTCTGGATGCCTAGGTTAATTAACGATGTTTGTACATTGCGATTCTCTCACGATCCGATCATGCTCGGTCAACATTTCCCCCTTTTTTTTTTCTTTTCTTTCAAATTGGCCGACTTAACGAAGATTTTTACTTCGCTGTTCGATGAAATAAATATTTATTTTACTATTACTTTTGTAATATATAAGGTACCATTTAAATAATATTCTTTCAAAGAATAAATTTTGTCGACAGAATTTAATGTTTGTTCTTAACATTTTGGCATAAGTTACAATGTTAAATACGATGTAAAATTGAATCGAAATTTTCTTTGTTTATTGTCAATTTATGTGCCGTGGTGACTGTATATAAAACATTTATATCATGGAAAAAAACGGATAAATAAATTGAGATATATTCTTCGTCTAATGAACATATTTTATTTGGAGTACAATTGAATACAATAAATATTTTTGTTTTAAAAAAAGCGTCTTATTATTTTCTCCAAGAAATACACAAGTGTGTGTGATAAAAAATAAATGTTATTAAGGATTCTTTATTATTTATATAATTGTCATAACACTGTTTGTTATTTATATAAAGTCAAGTTAGAAATACCTAAAATAAGGTTACAGATGTAAATATATTATTGAATGTTTGTATATATTTATGGTACATAGAGTGACATAAAATAAAATAAAATGAAATAAAATTAGAAGTATTTAGATTTAAGGTTTAATGACATAGAAACAATGCAATTAAATGCTATTAAAAAAAAAAATTGTTTGATTTATTTAAATGAAGAGCATGTGTCATTTAAATAAATAGTATTTGAATGTACAATTTGCATGCATCAGTTTTAAGTTACAGTAATTTTTAATGTAATATGTGTACCTTGTACATGTTGATATAATTGATGGGTGCAAGATTTTGATAAAAATGAATAAATAGATAAGATAAAAGAATCAAATGTTTGACCAGTGCAATGAGATGAAATCAAAAATAGTTATATTAATCAATCTCATATTGGTCTCCTCAAAAAATATGATGTACTTCTTATTTCTTGCTTGTAATATCTGCTACTCTAATTTAAATAAATATGTATAAGTAAATTTTATTGTAAGGATATATTTTTTATAAACAAAATTATTTTATGAAATATTTTTGCCATACCCCATAA
>NW_016911795.1:700736-744420 GCF_001483705.2 Eufriesea mexicana | reverse complement strand
TTCCCTACAAAGCTATATTAAAATACTGTTATAATTATATGTAATCAGTAAAATAATTTATTGATTTTAGCATAATATAATCTACCATGATAATAAATACTTTCTTATTTATTCACCATTAATGAATCATTTACTCTACTCTTATTTAAAGAAATAAATAGATTGATTAAAATTAGAAGAATGCTAAAATATATAACAATATAGCAATTATTATTACACTGAATATTTCTTATTGCAGATTATAATTACCAATTCACAGCATCCCATGTTGCACTTGCTCATGTTTGCTCAACTTCGCAAAGATACTTAAGACTGTCTGTCCTTATGAGTATCTTTTGAAGTACAGTGGAAGTAGTAATCTGTTAATTTTACTCAAAGGAGGATGCCAGTAACTAAACGTATTCCATGCCCTTCGCGGTAAGTAAGTGGTTTACGTATTACATACTGTAGGACGAGAAACAAAGAGATCTACAAATAGGTGACTTAATACTCTGTCTTTACATTAATTTTCAAACCCTTCTTTTTGTGATTCCATTTATGCAATCCTTCTTAGGAAGGTTGGTTCTTTAAACATGAAATATTTGCTATTTAAAATATATATAGTAATCTTTTAAAATGATTTATGAAATAGCTAATTATTTCTATCATTTTAAAAATAACAAGTATATTTTCTGAATTATAGTAATTATGTTACTGACATCCACCTTTAAGCTATAAACTTAAAATGTTTAAATATATAGAGCAATTTATTTAGTTCTTCATCTTTATATACAGTGACTGTTTTATAATTTAAGAACGTAATTAAATAGAAACAAAACTTCCACCATATGAAATTGTTTATAAAAATGCCTATATTCAGAGTATTATTATTGTTTAATGCTATAGGGAATAACTAGGTTTAAGAATATGAACAGTGATTCAACATGTAAGGAACGTAAATATTGTATCACATCTTACAATGTGGTAAGAAATAAAAAAGACAAAGGTGGCAGAAATAATAATTCATTACTTTTTAAAACACATAATTATATTTTATGAAAAAAACGTGTAAATCTGTGAATGAATTATGATAAGAATAATATCAGTTACTATAATTTATTATTAATTATTAAATTATATTCTTTCAGATCTGACGGTGGTAGCAGTGAAAGTCCATTACTTGTGGAAGAAGGAGAAACAGTTGGTGCACCTCACAGTCCACGCAGCAAACATAATCACAATCATTCACATGCTAATCCTCATAGGTCCCACAGTTATCGTCATGAAAAACCAAAACATCTCATAAAATATGGAGAACTAGTTATTCTTGGGTAAGAGACAAATTTTTTTCTGTTACATTTCAATGAATATATAAATATATGGAAGTATAAGGTACTTAAATATTTTCTAGTTACAATGGATTCCTGCCACCAGGAGATAGAGGAAGAAGAAGGAGTAAGTTCGTTTTGTTTAAGAGACCTGTACCAAATGGCGTGAAACGCAGTAAACATTACATCGTTAAGACGCCTCATAGTTCACAAGCAATTCTTAATACAAAACAACATTCAATTTCATATACTCTTTCTCGAACACAAGCTGTTATTGTAGAGTATACTGAAGATGAAGGAACTGATATGTTTCAGGTAAATTTGATATTGTTTAATTTTTTTTAATGTATTATTTTCATAGTATTTATATTGATATATTTTTAAATAATACAGGTTGGGCGTTCTTCTGAATCTCCTATTGACTTTGTCGTTATGGACACTTGTGCAGGAGGCAGTGATGGTTCCAACGAGGGACGTGCTGCTCAAAGTACAATTAGCAGGTTTGCCTGTCGAATTCTAGCCGATCGATCGGATCCTAGAATCGCGAGAATATATGCCGCAGGTTTTGATAGTTCAAGAAATATCTTCTTAGGGGTAATATTCTTTACATAATATGTTAAAAAAATGAAAAGAAATGTGAAAAAAAAAAAGAAATGATCGTTATAGGAAAAAGCAACAAAATGGCAAGAAAATCGTGAGATTGATGGCCTTACGACAAACGGTGTTTTAATAATGCATCCACGAGGTCAATTTTGTGGCGGTGAAGCACAGTGTGGTTTTTGGAGAGAAGTCAGTGTAGGCGGTGGAGTTTTTTCGTTAAGAGAAAGTCGAAGTGCCCAACAAAAAGGAAACGTCGTAGAGGATGAGAACAATATTTTGCAAGATGGAACTCTGATTGACCTTTGTGGTGCCACGTTACTTTGGAGATCAGCTGAAGGTCTAGCAAAGTCGCCAGTGAGTACAAAAAATCTATAATATTTAAATTTGTATAAAAATTCGAAGTTCAAAATATTATGTATTTTGTATAGACAAAGCATGATTTGGAAGAACTAGTTGATGCTATAAATGCCGGAAGACCACAGTGCCCAGTCGGTTTAAATACGTTAGTTATACCACGTAAAGCAGCTACAGACTCAACACAACAACAACCATATGTCTATTTGAAATGTGGACATGTACAAGGTCTCCATGATTGGGGACAAGAAAAAGATAAAGCCACAAAAAGATGTCCAATGTGTCTCATAGCCGGTTCAGTAGTAAAACTTTCAATGGGAATAGAACCTGCATTTTATGTTGATTGTGGCCCCCCTACTTATGCATTTAGGCCTTGTGGACATATGGCTACGGAAAAAACTGTGAAGTTAGCAATACATATATTATAATACTTATATATTTTTATATGTTTAGCAAAATATATATAATATGAATACTTTTTGTGTTACAGATATTGGGAAAAGGTTGCAATTCCACATGGTACAAATGGTTATATTGCAATTTGTCCGTTTTGCGCAGTCCCTCTTGAAGGAACACCAGGATACGTAAAACTGATTTTCCAAGATAATGTAGATTGAGGTTCGTTTATTATAAGATCGTGAGTATGTGTAGAAATCATTAACTTCTTATAAAATTCAAGGACTATTAAAATTAATAAAATGTAAATAATCTTAATACAAATATATAACAAAGTTCTGTCTTCTTCCCTCAAACATAAATTTAAGCAAAACTTTTGTATGTACAAATAGCTCTGCAATAATTATGTACATGATTCTTAAAATAAATATCCCTTCTTAAACAGTATTAATTACATATATTTGCTATGTATTATTAAACTTTTTAATGTAAATTTTTTAATATCTAAAAACCACTTTGATATCACGTTCTAATTTTTTATCTGACATTTTATAAAAAAAAGAAATTGTTTTTCTACTTTATAATTTATGAAATGTAAGGTTATGAGAAAATGCATGGTTGCAATATTTGAATCAATGATTATTTCAACGTATATATTTTCGAACATATCCTCATTTTTTTATGATCATATAATAACCACATAAGATCATGTAATCATATTATAAATATGTAACATTTCCAAATATGGAGTTACGCGTGAACTATTCTTATGTACACGAAATATTAACTAGATTTAAAAGTATAATAAGTATATCAAGATCAAATAGAATAAGTATATTAGTATATTAATATCTAATAAATTCAATCCTGTTTTTACACTGACAGGAGAATGCGCCTACTTTTACACAAAGATATTTCGAAATATTGGTGTTTCCAGTAAAGTGTGACGGACAATGTACAAATCTTAGTCTATATTCTCGAAGAAAAACCTCTATTGCAAAAATGACGTTCAGTGAACGCGTTTCTTTCCTGTTTTTTTCTTTTTTTTTTTTTACATATAATGTGCACAAATAAGCACGTGAGAATTCATACGAAGAAAAAATGATTGAGCATAATTAAAAATGATAATTAGTTTTATCTTTTTCGATCATTGGACCCACTACGACGAGAACGTGATCGACGGTTACGGCTACTACTGCGTGAACGTTTTGATCTGGAACAAATAAAATGATTATCTTTAACTATCATAATATATAAAATGTTTAATAAATTTTTACATCAAGAATTTACTATGTATATCATTAAAATATATATTAATTTTTAATCGATTTTAACCAACCTTTTTCCACGACTGCGACTTCGAGAACGTGACTTTCTCCTATCCCTATCCCTGCGTTCGCGATCTCGATCTCTTTCGCGATCACGATCACGATCACGATCACGGTCGCGGTCGCGGTCGCGGTCGCGATCACGATCACGCTCTCTATCGCGGTCACGATCACGATCTCGATCACGTTCACGTTCTCGATCCCGATCGCGATCGCGATCTTTGTCTCTGTAACCCAATCCTCCGCGTCGACTATCACGATCTCTATCGCGATCATCTCTGTCTCTATCTCTGCGTCTATCCAACAACGACTCTCTTTTTTCCTTACGTCGTTCTTCCACAGTTTTTTGAAGCTCAGCCAATTTTTCGCGGATCTTGATGAAGCCTAAATGTAATTTTCCACCGAAATGATCTGCTAATCGTCGATCATTATCATGAATTCCAAGGTATGCGCTGCAAACTTCGCAGACTCTCAGTTTTTGTTGCTGATAACTAGACGCTGGCATACTATTCCGATATTCTTGTTCGGCCTCATTCTTCTTTTTTCGTAACTCGTCAATCTCACCCATAAGCTTCATGGATTCCTCAACGAAACCTTCTTCACCAAGTTGTTCGGCTTTGGCCAATTTTTTGCCAATTTCTTCTGCGAGTACATGAACATTATTCGCCTTTGCTGCTACTTCGGCACTAAGCTCTTCTTGCGTTTCTGCGAGACGTTGTTTTGCTTGTTCTGTACGGCGATCACAATCAGCAATAAAATTTTGTAAATGTTCCATGGCCTTGAAATATGAAAAATTTAAATAATGTTTATTTAAAATAATGTTTAAATTATAAAGTAAGCTTCGAAATAAAAATTAAGAATTTTCCTTTTTCATCCAAGAAATACTAATATAAAGAAAGGATACTTACATCGATATCATAAAAGTGATCCTTCTTCTTTTGCGCAGCCTCATAGTCAGCCCGTAGGGCCAAGTCGTGAATCTGGGGGCATTCTCCCAGGTCCATGCGCTGCGATTTACAAATCATTCAATATTAGGTTATTATTACATCTAATCCCAAGAAGCCTCATTGGGTTTATTTAATATATATATACATATAATCCCTCCCGACTTGTTTTATGAAAGATTATACGACAAGAACAAGGTTTTTCAACTGGCTGCTTCGTAAACATAAAACTAAACTGGTTAAATCGATAATCAACTAAATAATTTAGAACGCAATAACGACAGAAGTTAAGAACCCTAATTGTACTTGAAAAAGATACGATCTAGATATGCTTTTTTTAAATCTTTTTTCATTATAGTACAAGAACTTACAAACGGTAGCACTTTTGGTATAAACATACGCGCTTGCAATGTAATTATATATACGTGAGTATATATTTTTATTAAATGAATAAATATATCACTATATTTATCATTTATTCCTCTATATATCACGTATATACGCTTACACTTGACCGTCATTATTACTATCATTATTTATTTTTTTGATTCACAGGACAAAGTAAAAATGCAATTCAATTTACAGATAAATATTTTGTTATGTTCACTTACAGAGTGGCAACACCTCTCCGCCTGACACGACAATGCGATGGCAATGAAGCTACAATCAGCACACACCTTAAGTTCATATGTTCAATGGTCTATGAAACAACTTACAACCTAATAGGTTTATTAAACTATTTATGGTAGAACACGAAATTGCCATATGTGAATCAATTCTAGACGATTTAGAAAACGAATTCAATACGTACATCCAATGCTGAAGAAAATTTTTCTAACAAAACTGGCGCGCTGTATAGTTCCCCCTAAATAAATGTCTTTCTCTCCCTTTCGCTCACTGTTCATGCCACTTTTCACTTTTTTTTTTCAGATGGATAACTTAAACGTCTTGCAAATTGCCAAAATAAACGCTTAATTATTGACGGTTAATGTACAATTTCCCTTTTGATTTTAATTTTTCTTTTATTTTTTTTCTCTTTTTTCTTAATTTCAAATAAAACGGAGATTTAAAGTTAGCCGTGTATGTTATCAACTGAAAGAAAAGCTACTGCGCGTTACAATAGTACGCATTTGAATTAGTTTCGATAATAGTTTAACTCTATACAGATGTTCCTAATGGTACACACGTTTGAAATGAAAGAATGAAAAGAAGAAGTGGAATAGGTCAATATCTAATCTCAAACGGCATAAAACTAACATACTGTGAAATCTCGATCGAACATTTCTTTGAATCGATCGTTTACACGAAATTGTTTATTTATATTTCCCTTTTTATATATTGGAGAAAGGATATTATTATACCATATTTGCTATAGATCGAAAATCATCATTAAATGTTTGGGACGACTTGATACATTCAAAGCTTGTTAGTCTGCGAAATAAATTTTCATGAAATGGCCAATCGAAGTTTCATTGCATATTAATTTATAGGAGAACGAATTTAAATTTGTCGAAAAAAAACATTTAGAATTCCGAGACTCGAATTCATAAAAAATTTTGTTTTCTTGGCAATTCGCATTTTTTTCCTTTCTTTTTTTAACTTTTTTTTATTACTTACAGATCACTGCTTCATTTCCTGTACCCATTATATCTCCGAGGATGAATACGATTTTCACACATACTTTCAAAGTAAACTTCATTTCTACCTGCCGTAAACGGCATTATTAGTAAGAAGCGACAATAAGACATCGTCTCATGAATCAGCATGGCGCTACTCACCAACTTTACACAGGCCTTTCAGGGTCTCGGAATTAATATTCGACACTCAGCCTCGCCACCGTTGACCGGTAGAGGGGCTGAGGTAACCGCCCGCCTTTATATGTCATTAATCAAATTAATATACCTAGTACTTGAATTATGTTAAGAGATAATCAAATTGTAGAATTGTAATACGTACGTCCTCTTCGCTTTTCAGTACTTACAGTAACGCGCATGTGAGAGCGACAAGTACAACACGACATATGAGCGGACAATACTCGCAACAATATTGTACAATGGATCTGATTGGAATTGCTTTTTCCAGAGACTCTGGAAATAGAACTGTAGGTACATTGACATTAGTGAACTTGTATATTCGTCATTCTCGCGAGTATTTGCCAGAAGTATTTCGTTTTTTCTTATATATTTCTTTCATAATTCGTTTTTCTTTTCAAATTAGTCTTTAAATACTTCGTTTTATTTATTTATTTGTTTGACATCTTACGTAGCTGTATTCTATTTTACCGCCCTGAACGTAAAATATATAGAAGGGTGCTTGCTAACTGCGATACGAGATGCCCCCTATGCACCGAATGCTAAGTTGCAAGTCTCCTTTTAATGTCCCTGAATATGCTATAGTACTTTTAAACGGTGCATTTTGAACACAAAATTAAAAAAATGATAAATAAGAACAAATGAAAAATCTAATAACTTCCTATTATATAACATAATAAATACATATGTTCGCTTTGCATTTATGGCACGTATATTACACTTTAATAACAAAGAACTTTTAACCATAAAATATACGCTATTCGTGTTTATTGCCTTTATTGCAATCGAAAAATCAGATGGGAAAATTTTCTGATCCTATAAAGGAATATGTTGTAGTAATATGCCAGTTATTAAAAATATGTTTCATAACGCTTGAAGAAATGTGTAATATATTCGAGATAAAAATTCAATATTGATTTAAATATCCACTTTTTTCTTTTTTCCCCAAGAAAATCCGTGCTAACATTTCGCACGTGAAAAAACATTTATAATGTCGCTTTACTGCAAGTAGTTAGACACATACAGAATTGAACAAAAAAAAATAAAAGAAAAAAGAAAAATTGAACTTTCAATCTTTTTAACAAACACCCTTTGGACCAATTCGCACAAGATGACAAAGAAATGCGCGAAGCAGTAATGACCGATATTATGCTGCCATACGAGAAATTATATTTTTACTGTAATCACAGAATATTTGCTGATATGTCAACCTTATGATTACATTTTTCATAATTTCCTGTATATACGTCCACTCGTATAAAACCATTAAAATAAATATTGATTTAATTTTAATACATTTCTAGGTTTTATAAAGAAAAGAAATGAGATAGAAAAAATAATAAAATATTTGTAATATGAAATATTTACAAAAGATGTTAATACATTTTTTATATTGTAAATATATATAAATTGCAATTTCTATATCTATACATTTTTAATTTAAAATACTGATTTTGTGTTGCATTTTATTTCAGATGTATATGAAATTGGTAGAATTTGCAAAAAAAAAAAGAGAAACATCTAAATGATAACATAGAATAATTAAATATTTTAATTAAAAGTTAAAAATTCTACATCTCGCTTCTTCTTTTTTTCAGATTGTAAAGGAATATTCCATAGTTATGATTTGCTGCCCCGTATTGCACTTCAACGCCTATCTGGTGTGAATTGATCAGAATCAATTCTCTGAGTATATCACACAAATGTCCTATTGTTTGTATATTGCAAAACTAATTTGTGTTGTCCAACTATTTGGCATAATATGTAAAATTGGTCAGACCAATTGGCACTGATAAAAAAAAAAGCACTATGCACAATGTATTTAAATTTTGTTTAGAACATACAAAATTATGCAAAAACTATTATATAAATACATAAAAAGAGACTTGTCAGTATATATCTATGTGTAACATAAAATAGTATATTTTAATAGATGTTATTAAAATTAAAAAATATTTAATTTTTTTAATTGTCCAAGGAAGTTAGGCAACCAGACTTAAGGAAGAATTTGCCAAAAATTGTATTTGGGAATCAATTATAGACAAATAATTATTATAGTTACACGATCCAAAATATAATTATATATTAGATATAAATTAGAAAAATTGACATTTTGATTATTTAAACAAAATAAAAGGAATAATACATAGTAACAATAAAAATAATTTTATTTTAGTAAGTTTATGCCAATATGCATTGATGAAACTAGTGCATAACACCTTTTTTATCTTTGAAAATTAATTTATAATACCTATTTACATTAAAGTAATAACGAGTAGTCAAAATAAATAAATTTAAAAAGATTTAAATAACATTAAATAATAAAATACCAAAAGGTGATCACATACATTGAAATATTAAAATGTTTTAATTTCTTTCTATTGTACTTAACATTCATAATATCATAAACAAATTGTTAATTATGTGTATGTATATATACATGTATATGGTGTACATATGCTTATACATTTAATGTATGAAATGTATAAAACATTGTATTTTATGTTCTTACAACGTACATACACCTACCTATAGAAATAGTTTTTCTTTTAATCTTTTAAATTAAATATTTTATAGCAAAATATGAATATTTGCTTACTCGTATGAATCCATAATTTTGTTATAATTTCTTTTTAAGACTGTTATTTTTCTTTTATTTAAGTGAGACAATACTAACTAAATATCATTACTAAGTTTCTGTATATAAAAAAAGTATCCTTATAATTTATGCATTGCCAATGATATCATATGCTATCGTTTGTATAATTCTAAAAAGCTTAAATGAAACATGTATCTAAAACTATTATAAATCATTCTTATATACATATATATGTATATGTATATATATTTAAGCTAAATGATGTTAATATGACAACTAAATTTTTAATTATTCTTGTTATATATCACTCTCATTTTACATTAATATAAAGAAAAGAAAAAAACTAATTATTTTTAATACATTGAAAACATAGATCATAATGTAATTTTTGAATATTCATGAAAATTCACTTAACACATTGTTATAGCTTTTGTACATGTGATTCAAATTTGTTTACAAATTAAAAAAATTATATAAAAGCAACATTACATGTGCATGTTGACAACATATTGCTATTTTGCAACATACAAAAAAAAAGAACTCAAAAAAGAAGCAAATGAGTTTACTAAATATATGAAAGCAATTGAATCGTGTAACCAGAGTAGATTGAAAGAATATAATTATAATAACAAAAAAACTAAACATGACATCAATATCTACTGACGTCTGATTGCTTTCATGTTAATGTAAAGAAGTATTTAAAAATGGGATACAAAAATGCTCTATTATAGCGTAAAAGTGCCAATGATATGTCATTGATATTCAATATGTGATAACTGAAGTAAACTCACCGTCGATGATAGAATTTCGTGTGGACAGCATGCCAATAAAAAGCTCTTGCAGACCTTAGGATCCGAGTACTTCACTTGAAATTTGTTATTTTCACCTAAAATCGTGATATATTTTTTAATAATTATATCTCATAAACAGAACAGTACATATGTAACAGTAAAAGGTGTAAGCCACCATCTTGTATTTTTGTACGAGATTTCAAGTAATTGTAAATACTGATGTTACGAAGAACATTCAAGTTTTTCTGTGAAGCAATAATACGCACCATTCCGTCCAGTTCCCATCAACTGGTCAAGCATAGCTCGCATTTGATCGTGAGCAGTCATTTTTTGAGAGAGTGCAATATTTCAGATGCACTGTCAAAAATGGGGGAGTGCAATCAGCCACACCACCAGCCTTCGAGTTTCGAGTTATTGTCCAACTCGTATTTATCGATCAGAGTATCGTACACCACTAATCGTGTACGTGTGATTCGTACAGGTCGTTCTAGAAAATATATAAAACTTCCGAGCATATAATAGCGACCAATAAAATTTCAGATCTTATGTACATATTCAGAAACTGCTTTCGATTGGTTATCACTTTATTAACACTTTCATAATTTTATTCTTAATTCAGTATATAATAAAAATACAATTATTCAACATTTTTAATATTTAATATAAATCTCTTTAAAATTAACTACAGTGTGTACATTTTTAATATATTTGTAAGATATCTGTTTGTATAGTTTTAAGTTGGTAATAAACTGATCAAATTTTCCACATTTCCTTTAAGAAAGATATAATAACTTACATCTATGGAAAGTTAAATGAATAGATAAAAAATGCGTATTATACGAAAACATTAATGAATACAGAATAAATTCACATTTAATATACCTTGCATTCCAAGTAATATATCAAATAGCTAATAAAAGAATACTAAAGATACAATTACATCTAAAGTCGCGTCGGCGCAATAGTAACTTGTTCCATCACCCTCCGGAACGATCATCTATGGTATTGTGAATCTAGGGAGTTCAATTAGGTATATATATTCAGTGTACTAGTAACCCTATTGCGCGTGTGTAATACGCGCCGGGGGTGGTTAGTCAATGGTTCAGTCTACGAACGTAAAAAATTGCAATTTCAAGCAAGATTTGTTTAATATTATTTGTGTGATTTGTATCAGGAGAGGCGACATTGCATATTCTTTTCTTTTCACTGATAATTTTTTGAGAAACAACGTTAGGATAGACAGCGAGCACAATAGAACCTATTGCAGAACTGCAGCGTACAATACGCACGCGGTGTCTAAAAATGGCGAAGATGTTTCGCGCGGTGACAGTATCGACTTTGTCAAACAATGGACAGTCAGCAGCAAAATTTAACAAACCGGTCACACTTAATATCAACTATGATCCACAAGGTCTTAGTGTTGAGTTTCTTGCAGGTACAGATTTATTAATAAATAATTACTTACGAATTATGTTAGCGTCACTACGGTGTGGATAACATAACCATACTTAAATAAGCGTTTATAGTATCTTTTTAATTAAAATTTAACAATTGTTGCTAGTATATCATAATAATTGAATTTTTGGAAAAACGTTTCTAATATGTCATACAGGTAGACTTGCAAATATGACATATTTATCTTTCGTTGAATATCCAGTAATTTGATAGAATTTGCTACATTTACAGTGTAATTGTTCTTTATTGTAAATATAATTTTCATTTATAATAAATAATAATAAATTCCAATGGTTCTTTTTTTAAACATTTGAAACAATATACTTCTATTATTTTTTCATACTCTATGGTCACTATATTTGTTTACTGTTTTTAAATATTTCTTCTATTTTTTAACAATTTATAATTTCATTTTATTGTAAAAAATTTTGGTAAATATGAAAAGAATAGTAATTTTAAAAAATGTTATTTACTTATAAATTACTTTAGAATCATAGTTTCTTTTTATGTTTGTTTTTGTTTTACAATAGGAGAATCAATACGTAGAGATAAAACAACCTTATTGGAATTCCCAGTAACACCTAGTACTGAATGTTCTAGAGTTTCATCTAGAAGTTATGTATTCACACTTGATACTGATAGTTTACTTATAACATTTGCCAATGAAACAGGTGAGAAGACAAATAATACTATATTCTTTAAATTGTATTGCCTAATGTAACTTCTTATATCATTAACAAATAAAATATTTTATAGATTTTAGAAATTTTCATTCACAAATATTAAAATTAAAGAATGGCAAGGGTATGTCTGCATTTAATGAAAGAACTGAAGAATCTTCTGCTATGCAATATTTTCAATTTTATGGTTACCTGTCTCAGCAACAAAATATGATGCAAGATTATATTAGAACTAGTACATACCAACGAGCAATTTTGGGAAATCTATCTGATTTTAAAGATAAAGTTGTGCTAGATGTAGGTGCTGGTTCTGGAATATTATCATTCTTTGCAGTTCAAGCTGGTGCAAAGATGGTATATGCAGTAGAAGCAAGTAATATGGCAAATCACGCAGAATTGTTAGTTGCTGCAAATAACTTGTCAGATAAGATCTTTGTCATAGCTGGTAAAATAGAAGAAATTGATTTACCAGAAAAAGTAGACTGTATAGTAAGTGAACCTATGGGTTATATGTTATACAATGAAAGAATGCTTGAAACATACCTTCACGCGAAAAAGTGGTTAGTTCCAGGTAAATACTTTTCAATTAATTTTTATTCCCTATTTTATTTTTTCTAAATATTGTAGTAATGAAATAAATGTTACACAGGTGGTAGAATGTTCCCTTCTCGAGGAGATCTTCATATTGCACCATTTTCTGATGAAAATCTTTACATGGAACAATTTAATAAAGCTAATTTTTGGTACCAAACATGTTTCCATGGTGTAGATCTCTCAGCAATGCGAAATAATGCAATCAAAGAATACTTTAGACAGCCAATTGTTGATACCTTTGATATAAGAATTTGTATGGCTAAATCTATCAGACACATTGTAGATTTTCAGACTGCTAATGAGACTGATTTACATAAAATAGGTGAAAATTTTCGTATTATATTTAATTTTTGCAATTAAGATGTGAATAACCAGAATATTATACCATTTTATATATTGCTTAGAAATCGATGTTGATTTTCATATATTGGAAAGTGGGACTTGTCATGGCCTTGCATTTTGGTTTGACGTTGCATTTATCGGATCAACGCAACAAGTGTGGTTAAGCACAGCACCCACAGAACCTCTTACCCATTGGTATCAAGTTCGTTGCCTTTTGGAAAATCCTTTGTTTTGTAAAAGTGGTCAACTCTTGTCTGGAAAAGTCATACTTATTGCAAACAAAAGGTGAAATAATATAATTATGGTAGAAATTTTTGAAATTTAAAAGTGCTTTGGAATGTGAAATAATTTTATATAAAAGCTTTATATAAAACAATATTTTAGACAATCGTACGACGTGACAATAGAATTGAAATTGGAAGGAACAAATATGGAAAGCAGTAGTAATACTTTGGATTTGAAAAATCCGTACTTTAGATACACAGGTGCAGCTGCACAACCTCCACCTGGTTTAAATAATACTTCGCCTAGTGAGTCCTATTGGACGACCTTAGATGCACAAGGTGCCAGGCAAGCAGTAAATATGGTTAATGGAATGTCTGTGAATGGTTTAGGTGAAGTTTCTATGGATGCTACCGCGGCGGTGAATCCTAGTAATTTACTTGCAATAGGTAAGAATATAAGTAAGCTTTATTTTGTGAACATGCAAAAATTATTTATTTGTGTGGCTATAATCTAGGAGGCCAACCAAATATTCATCCGGGTTCGATTTCGAGTACAGGACGCGGGCGAGTAGGAGGTACAGCGACGAGTACACAAGCAGCTCAATTAATAGGTGGTGGAATTACTCCAAATATGTTTACTTCTCCTGCTACGGTAAGTATAAAAAATTTTAACTAGATTACGAGCGAGCTACCGGAATATCAGAGTGTACTATCATATATATTATGTACCATACTTATGAACAATATGTGTGAACATTTGCACCAAACAAAAGCTCGCTATATATTCAATTTATAAGTCTAAAGCGAAAGGATACTAAAGTGTACGCCTGCCTGCGTGTCTTTCGCGCTACAGCTTGGTGTTACTTTCCAGCAATCGCTGGTCCTTGGCAATACTTCACATTACCCAGTGAATCCCAGCTTGATGATCGGAGATTACGTGACACCTGGTAATGGCATATCGTCTCAAACTTATCGACAATGATCAATGGCGAAGTCATTTTGCACCGAATATTCCCATACGGCAAAACAATTAAGTGATCGCCATAGCGCTAACAGTAGCGGGGAAACCAGCAACAACAATAAGCAGAGCCGCAAGTTGGTGTTTAGTTCTCCAGCAAGCAAATTACGACTCTCGTCTGCTGTTCGTATTTTAAATGCAGTTAACTTGGCCAACCTTAACACAAATGTTGGTTATGTTAATGGCAACAGCAGTAACAACTTCGCTTATTTTAATAAAGTTATCATTGGTTCTGGGTTTGGATTTGGATGGAGCGCTAGAAGAAATAAGTCACAATGGGAAGCACGTTGGAGGAGAGTGCGAACCGTCCTCTCGTAGTTGTCATTAATTTTCGATTAGCCTTTATTTAATTGAAGTCCCTTGAAGATTTGATCTTCCAGATCGAGAAGTGCATGCTTGCCAAATGTACCCGAGAAAATAATATTTTTTAACGACAATACAGTTTACTAATGCGTAATGTTCCACGCGTCAACTATTTTACGGAGTCCTGATATAACATCGTTTGTACATCAAAATCAAATTAACGAGAGCAACCGCAAGTAATTGCAGTTGCAATCTTTTAACCCTTTTTCCTTCGGTGTACACTTTTTGAAAGGTTTCATTACCGGATTAACCATGCATCTGACTCTATAGTGTATACAAGCTTCATTGATTTTCGATCTTGAGCGATTTTTACATAACGTTTAGATATACATAGTGTAATAACGTTCTGAATATCTCGAAAAGTGCAAAAAGCAATAATTCGTTAAGGATACGATATGGAGCACTCTGTGGCATTGCCTGTTATTTATATTAATTTTTTTTTTTTAAATAGGTATATTCATTACACTTTTTTAATACTTTTCCTCCATTTAAAACGTAAAAAAGTAAAAAAATAAATTCTATGAAAATTCCGTATAGTTACGTCCACCTTGATTTCATTTAATATCTATGCTATTATTTTTTATTCTTTAGTAAGTAATATTTTCATTAATTATTTATAGTTTAAAGAGAAACAGAAAATGTATATAATTAACTGCGTCGATCGACCCGATGATATAATTTGAATTCAAAATAAGAGGAACAACATATATTTCAATAAAACATTGATAAATTATGTTGTGATTCATATATAGCTGATTTACTGTATTGTATTATTGCAATGTACAGATACTAGAATAGCATGTATAGGCACAATTTCAAATTTGTGACGTTTGTATTACATATCGGCCTTCGGTCAATAGGATTAATTCTCTACTTTTAGTATAATTCTATTATAATAGAATTCTATCGCTTATATATGTCTGATAATAATTAATAATTTCATTGAGTAACTAAATACCTTTTTGTTGAAAATGAAAAAAGTGGATTTTGTTGTATTAATAAAACTTATAATATTTTAGTATTCATAGATTTCTAAAATAAAAAAATATAAACGATTAAAAATATATAAGAAAGGCAAATATTTTTTTTTTCTTTGTTTTCCAGTATAACATTTTTCAAATTTGTTCTTATATGAGTCCATTTATTTCATTTTCTGCCTTTATCAAATTTTGTTACACGATGAAATGAAAGTAAGGAACAATTTTTTATAGTCTTGAAGTAATGAATGATTTATTTAATACTACTAAATGAGTAATTTCTAAATTAAAAATGCAGGTAATCTTCTGATAAAATATCTGATGATATTTGTAGAAGTGAAGTAAATATGTGACAAGATGTTTTTTTTGTGAAATTTATCTGTTTTATCATAATTTAAAGATACAACATTATAAAATTTTTTCTTTATTACAATGAAAACTGAGCAGAATATAATTTTTTATATATAATTATCTATTTTTATAAACATTATTAAATTTTTTTTCGCATTATTCATATTTTTTTATGTCTTTGTGTATTTATTTTGACATTACTTCATTCTAATTAATGTTTTAATTACTTTAAATCTTCGTATTATTAGAGGGTTACCTGCTTTTAATATAATTGTACATATGCTCTTAATTTTTACGAGTTGGTTATATTCAGATCTCGGTTGTAACGCTTAAGTCTCATTAGTTCCTAAGGAGTGCTCTTTATTTGTTATCTGCACAAACTTGCTTTTCATTTTAAGATACTTGTTTTCATATCCAATCTTGTATACTTTGAAAAGTACTTTCAAGTTTAATAAACCGGTTAGGTACATATTACTCTCACAAAGGAGGGAATCGTTTAGTTTAAGATTAGTTCGTAGCATTGCAGTTGAAATTTTTAAGACTCAATGTATGATGTAAACATATTTTTATTTTAATATTTGTTTCATTGATTTATTATCATTATTACAAAGGGTTTCCTTTATCAATGAGATAACGCTAAACATGTAAATAATTTATTAGTATTCTTTGATGTTTGCTAAAGGAGTGGTTGTAGTTCTACAGAATGGAGTATATAATTTTTTTAGTGTACGTATTTAGTATTTGAGATCACATTGACTGCAGGCATTCCACAAGTGCTGATAACATTATACAATTCTTTACTCTATATAAAACAAGAACATGCCTCTTCCAACCTCGTTCTTTCTCTATTTCTCACTCTTTCTCTCAGAAAAATTGAAAACATTAAAAGCAATATTTAGAATCGAACGCGTACAAAAGTATTAAGTTACCGTGTGTTTTAAGTTTCAATAGGAGAGACAAAAGATTGAGTAAAACTAAGCGTATACCTTTTTGATACTTTTCTAGATATTGCTTTCAGTGTTAGTGTATATATTTTCGAGCGTATGTCTTTCTTTTAATTTTTTTCTTTTTTATTACATGTTAGAAAATTTTTATGACTGAAAGATACAAAATATCTCAGGTAGCCAAGTGAGTTTGAAAAATACTGTTTTATACATTTTCTGCCATTTTCCAATTGTACGCTCGGAGTTCGAAAACTTATAATTATATGTGGAAAAGAAGAAAAAATAAGTTCTTCCTTTTAGGGCTATAGTCTTCATGATATTGAGCTTAATAAATTGCTTTCGTCGAAATAAGATATATTTGCAAGTAAATAAAATGTACACGTATTAGTTTGAGTGCACTGCGTGCTAAAAGATCTATTATCACTCAATAATGTCATTTCTGATATTATTTTTTAGAACCTACAGTAATGTATGATACGTAAAGAATTATTAGGAAATGTAGGAAATATTAAGTATTAATCCATTTGCAGCAGGAAATATAGTTTAAAGTTTGTAAATTTTAAATAGATCACTTATCTAAATTAATTAATAATTTATAAAGCATTAAAGTCTATAGTGTTTTTCAATTACATTACATTATCACATTCGTCAAATACTTCCTGTTGCTAATGTATTAAACATTTATCCACTTTCTTTTTTAAGTAGTCTCAAACTGGATAATAATATTTTAATCTTAAATATTTTGTAACTCAGTTGCGATTCTTTTTTATACATTAAAATTTTTTGAAATAATTGGATCACTTTGATTTTAATATCTGCGAAATATTTATTTTATCATAACTAATCGAAATTTTTTATCCATTCCAAATAGGAGAACTTTGTATTTAGTTTAATTATCTTTAGTCAATACATTTAAAAAATATCAAAATTTTTATTCAAATATTAGGAATCTTTCTTTAATTACTTATACGATTGATTTAAAAATATATAAATTAACATTAACATGTTATTGATTAAAGTTGAAATTTTTATATTTATAAAAAGTATTTAAATAATTTTATTGCTTTGGTTACAATCTTCTATAATATGATGAAAATATGTACTTGTACATAAACTCAAAAATTACTTCTTTTTGTGCAAAAAATTATCTTTTACGCAGTTTGTATAATCCCTATTATGCTTTGTTTGGTTTAGACTGATAAAGGAAACGAAAAGAGAAGTAAGAAGAGATTAAGTATATACTTTAGTTAAGAAATTAAACGATATTAGAATTCCCACAAGGAAAATGCTCAGCTTTGTACAGTGCATACATATAAACGTATAAATTCGTGTATGTATACACACTCGTGATATATACAATTTGCCTATGTCTTTTTATGTATAATGTCTATATGTATAAAAGCATCATGTTTTACTTATACGACAGTCGCAAGAAAAAAGCTGCTTACACACACTCGTGCATTGTACTTGAACAAAACTTTGATTATTTTATATTTAGTGCATTGACAATTTATCCTGTAATTATTCTCAGGTGAAAAATGCCATAAAGTTCGATATGTACGGTGTGAATCGATTTCCTTGATTGATCAGGAAATCGCCAAATAGAATAGAATCAAACTAAACGTTGATATGTGTTATACTGATACATCGTAGCCTTTATAAATTCCATCTAAATAATACATCGAGGAGGTATTGTATACTAAACAATCATTTGAGGAGTAAAGAAGAAACTAAATTCAAAAGGGAACGGACATCATTCGACTTAATACTTAATTTGTACTGATACATTTGATAGAAACATCCATTCCCTTTTAATTTTATTTAAACATTTAATGATTTTGGACATTCATACAATTACCTGAAATCCTGGGTGTTATAAATATTATCTTAATTTAACATTTTCTGATTGAATTACAAATATTTGTAAGGATTAATATATTGATAAGTTGTTTCTTAATTCCTGTACAACATATCCCTGATAAAAAAGTATAGCAAACGAACAAACGTTGAACATTTGTTCTCGTCTATATATACATATATACTCGTCTTTTTTAAGATTTTGGTTGGACAAGATAGGAAGTAAGCACAATATTTAATTAAGAAGCATAACCTGTTAGAACAAATTTGCCTAGTATTTGCAATCTACTTATTTGTAAAATGTTAATATTTGTATTCTGCCAATATTTCTACAGATAAATGAAAAACAAAATTACTCAGATTATTTTACCCTAAATCTGAGATTAAGTTATAATAAACTTATTTACTTCAATATTATTGTGAAATTTATTTATTAAACAAGTAATATAATAAAATTTACTTCTTTAATTTTCCAAATTTATATTAAAGTAATAAATATAAACTTTTTTAATTTATTCATTCTCCCGCCTTTTTATAACCATATCTTTCATGAATCGATATGTCAACCGCTGAGTCAAAAATATTGATTTAGCGTTAACTTCAAAGCAAAAGTATTTCAATAACGTTACAAATGTAAACTGTGAGGTGCCCTAAATTAATGTTGTACGTGTTTTAAACTGCGGCGATTTGAAATAAAATGAATTGTTGAAGTGTGATTATTAAAAAATTTGGAAGTACGGTCGTGTAATGATATGTATGAATGAATTGTTCGACATAATAAATGGATACCTTCGACCAAGTGTGGGTTAAATCGGATGAATTGCTAGTGTCTATTGTGTTATAAATTGTTTTATTTTTTCAATATCTATAAATTCTAATTTTATATAATTCTTTTTTATTTCATCAATGAAATGATGAACCAATCTTTAATTAAAATCATTCAATGTACACAGAAGGTTTTAATACCATTAAGTGTTGTAATATTATTTATTTATTTGAATCGTGTGCAACCATATTATTTCATTGATGAGGTTTTTCATATACCTCAAACATTACAATATTGTGCTGGCAATTTTACACAGGTATGTTTTAATTGTTTTTAATTAATTTTTAGCTTTTATAATGTATTATATTATTTTTACCCAGAGAATAAAAATTGTTTTTAAACTAGCACATAAATATATATTCATATTTTAATGAACAAAATCTAAAAGATATGCTATTGAAAATAAAATAGTATACAAAATATTTTGAGGATCATATAAAATATATTGAGGAATATGTTATTTTTAGTGGGATCCTAAAATTACTACTTTACCTGGGTTGTACTTAATTACAACTCTAATACTGTCACCCTTAAAGCTTTGTAATATTTTTTATATGAGATGCATAAATTTACTTGGAACATTTCTGAATCTCTATCTTGCTAACAGTATAATTAAACAAATTTCAATAACTCATTGGAAGCAAAGATGGAATGATTGGATGAAACTTACCATGGCTTACAATATTATGTTCTTTCCACCTTTATTTTTTTGGCATTTTTTATATTATACAGATGTTGTATCAGTTAATACAATACTGTTAATGTTATTATTACATTTGTATAAACAATTTGCTATGGCAGCTATTATAGGTATGTATAACAATCAATGAACTGTAATATGTCAAAATCCATATTGAATTCTAAAAGTAGCTATTATTATTAATATTGTACAGGTCTTTTATCTGTGCTAATTCGACAAACAAATATTATTTGGGTTGCATTTATTACTGTGGAACATTTATTAGATTTGTTAGATCATAAAATAAATAAAGTAATTTCACATGAACAGTACAGTTCAGTAACTTATCTAAGAGTGAGTAAATTATTATTATAAAAGAAATACAAGTACTTAGTTTTATATTTGAATTGTATATTATTATATATTTTTTAGCTACTATGGAAAAAGGTAATAGAAGAAACATGTCATGGATGGAAATTATTTATAAAGTTTATCACTCAACTATGTATACAGATGCTCCCATATATTACAGTATGCTTATTGTTTGTTACTTTTGTTATATGGAACAAAGGGATTGTAATTGGAGATAAGTCAGCTCATGTTCCTACTATTCATATTCCTCAGTTGTTATATTTTTCTACTTTTCTGTTTTGTTTCTCATGGCCATATATGATTATTTATTGGAAAGACTATTTTAAATTTATTAGTAAACACTGGATATTTGCAAGTTGTGTGTTAATACTTTTAACTATAATTGTTCATTTCAATACTTTTGTTCATCCATATGTGTTAGCTGATAATAGACATTATGTATTTTATTTTTGGAACAAATTTATGGGAAGATATAAACAATTTAAATATTTTCTGATACCAGTATACTCATTTACCTTGTATACTATGTTTCATGGACTGAAACATTTAAGATTTATGACACAAATTAATTTCATTCTTATGTTTTGTACAGTACTCATTCCCCAGTTATTATTAGAACCACGTTACTTTATCATTCCATACATATTTTATCGTTTTTTGATTAAGAAACCAAAAAAATGGCAAATTATTGCAGAGTCTATAACTTCATTGATAATAAATTTTTTGCAATTTTATATTTTTGTAAATAAGGTTTTTTATTGGAATGATCAGCCTTATCCTCAAAGAATTTCATGGTGAATTAAACAATTTAAAAATTTTTCATTATACATGTTATTTGTTTAATAAATTGTAGATCTTCAAAATGTTTATATTTATTTCCATTGTATATCATTTTTACAATAACTTTTATATTCAAATTTATTTAACATTTTCTGCAAGTATGTAACTTTTGTATCTATATATAGAGTCTTATGAGATTTTTTAGGAACATCTCATTCGTTAAAGTAATTTAATGTGATAATATTTAATAGACCATTTTTATAATATACCAAGCAATAAACAAGTAAAATATAAATATAAAAATATTAATACATCAAAAATTGGTTATTAAATGCGACGAGATATAATGTCACTTTCTGTTAATGCATTTTTAAGAAACGAGTGCCAAAAGGCACTTCTTGTAATGACCAGAACAATCACCCTATAAAAGAAATTTGATCATTAAATATAACTGTCAATTTTCTTATGTTTGTATATAATGTATACTAACAGATATGAAATCTTCTAATGATTCATTGTATTTCCGCTTGAATTCTTCTTTGATTTCTCCCATGTCTACTTCGGAACGTGTGACAACCAATCTAATCAAATGATCATCATCTGTACCAAGACCCTTCATGCTTTTGTATAATTGATCGGCAAAGAAGCCGGCTCTGTTTTTAACGCATTTCACTGTAAAATTAATTTAATATAATATATTATTTCAAATTAAAAAAAACCACAGGTGAAAGTAATATAATATTTATATACCAATAGCAAGAAGGCCTTTTTTAATGTCCCCTGAGAACTCGTTTTCGATTGCAGTTTCAATAGAATGACCGGTAATATCTTCGTATTCTTGGAATATCTGTCTTAACTGAGGTACATTTCTTTGAACAAGTATCGCGTTAAATACTGATTCATCAGTTCCAAAACGGAGTTCACCTGAAGAGAGAAAAATAATTTGGTACATTTTGTCATAAAATAACTATATTACTCAAAAAGTTACATACCTCCCATCAAAAGTTGTTTGGCATCTTCTTTAGCGGCTGCGAGATCTACGTCGAATGATTCATCTCTGTTGGCACAGCTCAATGATACCATTAATCGCTTGAAATTCCCAGAAGTATCTCCTCTTAGATCATCTTCTAATGTTGTTCTATACACTAAGTCAGAAAAGGAAAAGATTATAAATTTTCAATAAAAAAAAAAAAACTATGTAAAATTATTGTGAGATAAACTTACTTGCTTCGTAAGCTTGTTTAATGACACGAATTTCATGATTAGACATAGTGCACAATACTTCGATAAGGACGCATTCATCGGTACCTATACCAACCATTGCTGAATGCAATTCTTTAGCATAAAATTGTGGTAGTGGCATCATCATTGCAAGAATTAACTTTTCAAAGTTACCCGATAATTCGGACTTCAAATCTTTTATAAGATCCTATTAAAAAGAAGTTGAATCAATTTGGAACAAATACTTTTAGTACATTACATTCAATTTTAATTTTTCTACCTTTCCATACAAAGTTTTAAATTGAACAGCAATTTCTTGGCGTTGCAGATTGTTGCGGTTAGCAAGCACGTTAATAATAGCTTTTTCATCTGTACCAAAGCCTTTCATTGCCTTCCTTAAGATTTCTGCATCTGCTCTGGCATCAAAATCATTGTATGCTACGACTGTAGGGGATAACTGCAACACAAATAAAAAATAGTATACAATATTCTTTTGAGAAAAATAATAATTAAAATGTATTAGTTATTTAAACCATATAGCCGTTTACACATCTTTGTTTAATCTCACCTTGAATGCAAATTGATTTCTCCGGGGGGTTGGGGCTGGATGAGATTGATAAGGAGAAGATATACCACTATGTGGAGAATAGAATCCTGTACCCTGCCCCCCAGGATAGCTTCCGCCTTGATAGGAGTTTGAATTATTTGAATAGACATTGGAAACAGAGGTATAAGAAGGCGTATTAACACATTCTTTTGTATCTAATGATGTATTCTGAAGATTTGGATATATGTTATAATTTTGTTGTTGTGGATATGTTGAAGGTTGATTTGAATATGCTTGTTGCATATGTTGAGATGGGTAAGTGGAAGTAGGTTGTGACATTGGTAAAGGCATTTGTTGAGGAGGAGCTCCTGGTGCTGGAGGATGACACTGGCCAGGTATGGGATGATTAGGTTGCATTGGGTAAGGACTTGAAGGATAAGGAGAATAAGGCTGTGGCATTCCAAAAGACACAGGGGGATTATTTGTAAAGCCTACATTGGCACTTTGAGAATAAGGCGGAGCACCAGGGGCAGAGGTAGCACCAGGGGCAAGGGGTATACCAGGTGAAGCCCCAAACGATGTTGGTGGTTGTACATGTCCAGGAAACTGAATCACTGGTGGTCCCTTTGATCATCAAAGTGCAAATGAAAAAATAATACAATCACACTTTTGTATATATTTTTCAATTGCTTACAGATGTGTCAACTTTTTATATCACATAAAGATGTACAAAAACATTGTTGAAAAATATATATATAATAGTAATAAGAAACAATAAATGTACTCACTTGATAACCATAACTCATTTTGCTTGCTTTGTTGCAAAACGTTCACTCGACACAAAAATCTGTAATTAGAAAATAATTATTATAATTATATAAAAAGTACGATGTCTTTTAATAATTTTGTCTAACCTAAAAAGAATAAATAAAACAATAAATAAAAGAAGAGAACGATAAAATTGGATACGCCTAGTGAGGATGTAAGTACTTGTTATGAAACAATGACAAATAAATTATCTTGATCCAAGTTTTATACCGAAATTGTACGGAAGGTTTCACAGCTTACCTAAGTTTTCACGGAAGCAGGTTCTAAAGATATCGATAGCCTTTACTTTTGTGATACAAAAATAATGACACTTACAGCGAAAAGAGATCTCACAAATATGAAATTAAGAGAAATGATGTTTCATCGGAAACTTAACAGGAAATAATAAAAGTAATCGTTTACTAGATACTGACGTCACATTGTGCAACGTAAGAACGAAATGCATTGATCAAAATGCGCATGTCCGAGCCAAAGCGCGGTAATACTAGGTGGAAATTAAAATACTTCTAAATATTATCAGCTATTCAAAACTGTTTCATTGTTTTATTTTGCCATGATAAAGATTAAATGTATCATTCACTTCTTTGTAATTGTAAAGTCATTAACACCCACACACGCAAAGTCATGATTTGCACGAAGCCATCATTATCTAACAATTATTGCTTTCACGATATATTTCCGCTTAATTAGAATATGGGCAACTTGCAGAAAACTGCAGACTCGATTCGGTTTATTAATTTTGTGTCCATAAACATTTTCACATAACTATGTGTACGTGTTCACAAACTTTGGTTAATATTAATACATTTGTAGTTTATAGTTTAAGAATTAAATCATTAATTCTTAACACAATGATTAAACAATTGTTTGTAAGAATTAAAAAAAAATATGTTAGTTCTGCGGATTTTCAAGAAAATATTTAATATACAATTATATCCGCTCGTCATTACGATAATATATTTTCAATAGCTTAATGTTTAGTTTTATATTGCTGGACTAGATAATATTCCGGATTCACATAGCAAGTTAAATTATTTCTCTTAGGTAAGAAGAGTCCAAAATTAAATCTTTTATTTAAAAACGGAAAAAGGCCTATTTTACTCGGATATTTTTCCCTATATCACTTGCATTACTTTGGTGATCAGTGGTGCATATTGATATGCAGTTTCAAAAGGTCTGTCGCAATTTCAAAATAATTTTCTACTCTCTGTATTTAATCTACGTTTTTTCATTGATCATTTAAAAATTGCATAAATTAATAAAATTTCTTCGTAAGATTTTGTTATAGACCTTTTGAAACGCTTCGTTGGATTTCATTTTTTTCCTATCTACGCATGCATTTGATATAAATTCACGTTCGATGATCGAAATCTTTTCTTTCGCGAATTGTATAACAATCGCTATCATTTCTTACAGTATTTCACAGTCGATTAAAAACTGATGTACGTAATATTTTTCTGTACTGACATCTTTTTATCTTTTTTCTTTTTTTTTCTTTTTTTTCTCCGATTTGAGACTGACTATTTCATAATACATTATAATATACACATGTAGGCAATCTTATTAAAAGTAACAGAAGATAATATAGTCTAATAATATTAAAGGAATTATAAACAAAAATCCTAAATATAAAAACAATAATAAAATAGCTTCAAGATTTTCTTTCGTTATTTCGCAAAACAGTTCGTTGTTTGACACACGTTAATAATATATTGTACAACTACAGAAATATATTCGGAAATGATATTTGTACAATAAGTATGAAAGATAATGTATATCCATCTTATCTCTTAATAAGGTGGATATAAGCCATAAAGGCATAATGAAGAATATTGAGCATGGTTTTAAAAAATTATTAATTATATAAGAGATTCGGACATACGAAAAACGAACAACTTGCAAGACAAACAACGGAAGATAATGCAAGAAGTTGTACTGGACAGTAAAGTCTTTCTCTAGTATAGATGATTCGAACGATATAGAAAGTCGTAAAATTAAATCTGCACAAAAATACAAATGTTTTAACTCCCGAAACAGCAACTTAAGATTTCTCAAAGAGATAAAGAACTCAAATATTAATCAATGTAATAGGGTATCTCTTTGGAATATCGGTTCTTCTATTGTTAGGCACTGATGATGGATCGTAGACAGTTCTTTTAAATGTATGAACTATTAAATAGATTTGAATTATAATAAATTAGTAAATAGTAATTAATAAATTAAATTAAAATTAGAAGATAACTTTAAATTAAATTAAATTAAATCAAATTAAATTAAAATTAGAAGTTCTTTCTGTTTTACTGTTTGGTTTTGAATACCATCAGTTACAAGTTGAAGACGATTCTGAATGTTGGTGTCATCAACAGTTTCATTTTAGCAAGATCGCTGCCGCTACATACATTAATTTACAATCTCTCTATATCGTTAGAAGCAACATACAGTCCTCCTATTTCCTAGCATAATATCGTCACGCCAGGTAACTTTTAATCGAATCACTTCACCTGCGCTAATTGGTCTTTACCCTATACATTACGTACTAATCATAACCAAAACTTAAATATTAATATGTAAAATAACATTCTGCATTAAACAGAATCGTAGCTTTCCAATAATATTACATTAGTTCTCATTTTCTTTGCATGTCAGATTCTTTTAGAAACTACGTTACGAAATAAACTATACTTTATTCCAAATTTATTGATTGCTCAAGATTAACAACGATCAAATAACTCACACAACTCTAAATGATAAACTCGGTGGTCTACCTTGCGGGTAAAAAAAGTAACGTCACGGAGGAAATGATCTTGAGCAATTAATCTATTTTAAATGAACTAGAGATTTCTTTAAATTTTTTTGAAGATTAACAATAAAAAATTAGAAAAAATATTATTACTACGCCAAACGTACTTTACAATACTTCAGGCACTGAATCACTTTGTTTGTCGTACTTATTAATGATAAAAATCAGATTGAACTCGTAAATGCAGTCATAGTCGATTTAACATCATACTATTTGTTGCTTTAATTTAACTAGGTTCGTTTCACTGTATAATCTCATATCAAGAGGCGCACTCGGTTCATTTTTCTTTGTTTGCGTGTGCCAAGCAAGCACCCTGGTACAATTGTCAGCCAGAAACTCGATTTCTTTTGGTTCGAATGGCGCTAGACTTTTCAAGAAACCGTCTTCCTCATAGCCAGCTTTGAATGGCATTGCTGCGTTCGGCCTTTGAAGCAGGAACTTCACACTTACGGCAAAACCTGCCATGTCGACTGGGAACTTCCGACCGGCGATCCAACCGTCATAAAATCCGATAAACTTATCATTCTTGATGATGGGTGTACTTAATCCAAATTTGGTGCACAAACCCACCGGGAACATAGAGATTCGTTTTGTTTTACGTATCTAAAATGCATAATTAGAGTGTTTGTAATTATTTTTCTATCAACTTGAGTAGCTTTTAATTATTTACAACCACATTAATTAATGCTGTAGTCGTATTATCTGAACTAGCAAGGAAATAGTTCAGGATTTTATGTTTTAATTTTAAATTAACAAAAATAAAAAACATCTAATAGATGTTTAATTGTCGGTAACATTTTATCAAAATTATGACATGATCCTTGTAGATCTTGCAGTTGACTGAATACCCGTTACAATATGTAATAAAAACGTTATTAACTGAATATTATGCTCGTAAAAATAATACCTCATCAAAGAGTGCTATGTCATAGGTGTTGTCATCATCGGCAAAATAAAAAACGCCATTAGTTGCATTCGCCCTGATCCATTGTAAGCCACGATTTCGATTAGATACGCCTCGCGGTTTGGCACCCTTTTTCTGCTTGTACTTTTCGGGCATCGGAGCTGAAAAGGAAAGCACGAAATTGTTAGGGTAAATCAACACTGTCAAACACCATTTCGCTATTCAATATAAATTAGTTCGCCCAAAGGCTGATATGATTCCCTGGGAAAGCCGAGTGTACACAACTACATATTTAAATGCAGACTGGCCTAGCCAACAAAATCAATATAACGCTTTTTCATCGAGACCTTTGCGGCTGTTTCAATTAATTCTCCGACGAAATGATAGTCGATGAAAGAAATTAATTTTTATTAGAATTATCTATACCACGCGTGTTGATTTAGTGATGACGTGTTTTTAAAAGCTTGGAAAACGATCTTTTTTGATTCTAGATAAATAATACGTGCAGAATGTAAATATAAAAATAACGTAACTTTAAATTTATTTTATAAATTTTAAATTCTCAATTGCTTTACTTCTGTGCTAGTTTGCATGAACAATTCAAGAAAATATATGTATCTAATTTAGAATAAATGTTTAAGATGACACTAAAGATATTTTCTTCTAAAGCAAAATAGTCGTCCTTAACAACATATAAAACTAGAAAGTCTGAAACCAATCATTTTGACTGATTTGGTGCTCCTAACAATGAATATGTTTAAACCAGAGGCGAGATGTACATGGAGCATTTTGAACAGCCAACTGATGTTGCCTAGAATATAATTTGTTCAGTTATAATCATTAAAATTTTGTTCAAATTTCTATATATTATTATGTGTGCGTATTAAGTTTACCAGTTAGATGCTCGAACTTCAATCCTGTTCGTTCCAGCAACCTCGTGACTTGTCTGGTAGCAACGGTCGCGTCCTCGATAACTAGCCAGTGAACGTTCTTCACCAGCATCAAAGTGTGCGACATCCTGGTGAGCTCCGGGATTTGTTCTGGTCGACGATATGTTGGTGTGATTATGTACAGCGGTTCTAGCGTTTTGTTCCACTTCACCGATGACTCTTGTTGGTCTGGCGTTGTATTTCGGCCATATTCGAACCGTGCAAGCATAGGTCGTCGGACCCTTGAATTATTCTCAGGTGGCTCGAAGATATTCTTATGTAAATGATTTATTAGCTGCTGCACTAACATTGATGCTATCTCTGGACTAAGTCCGTTTGTCTCTTGAACCCTACGCACAGCACTTTTTATCTACAAATAGAGAGAATTTTTTTTTTAATGAGCAAATAAGAGCGGACAGCTTTGATGTACGTAGGTTTACCATTTCTTCTGTGAGCTTCGATGTTTTTACATAGTGTTCTACTTCTTCCTGGGATAGAACAGGGCTTTCTTCGGCGGAGCCACCCGTGTTAAAGTCAATCATCTGATCGAATCGCACGCTGGTGGATAAATGATACTGGTAGAATACCACGAACAGACCTATTAAGGCTACCACTCCCATTTTCGTGGATGGCTTCATTATACCAAAACCTGAAAATAAAAAAATATAATTTATATACAGATCGAGCAAATTATTCATGGCTTATTCTGTCAATATAAACTGATGGAATTTAAATTGAACGTTGATTATTTATATCGCAGCGAAAAAGATTACCAGATCCTTGCATTATATTATATCGAGCAAGTTATTAATTACTCAAATTTATATAGTTCTAGAGAGGCACACGACGAAAGGAATACTATCACTACGCAACTCTAAACTTCTTTTAAGCTCGAAGTAAAAAGTACAGTCCACGCAAAGATATATAAAGTGGCCCTAAAAAGTGCTACGTGATAAAGTAACCATGCTTCAACTGACAAGACAGCGATTTTAAGCCAACCCAAGGATTGATAAGTAGTTGGAGCGACGCTCTGGTCTGTCCGATGTCGATTGGAAATTGATTGTCCCGCAGTATGTTATATACATGTACAATTTTATATCGTGATATATAACGCAATATGTATAACATTAAATATTACATAAAACATATATAAATTGATAGAAGTGATACAGCTTATGAGATGTCAAAGTTCTCTCAAACTGTTCCAAACATTAAATAGGATTCACAGTTATCCTAGTGGCAAATGACCCAGAGTTAGTCGACAGTTGTTTCCGTTCTATTGCTTAGAACCCTATACCTGTGAACCGTATAAGGCCCTAAGTACCGCAACATCAATCGTCGCTCGTTGATTTACAACCACACTATGACTACTAAAATACTCATCTGGTTTTTTCAATCAAGATGCCTCGCAAATGAGCGAGCTTATAAAATTAGGGAGCCTATATGGCTATGTCCAAAGCAATCGCGAAGGGGAAATGATAAGATACGCATTTCCGGCGATACGCGAGCTCCTGCATGCAGACTGGATTTTGAAAAATTTCCATGTTATAAAATTGAACGCAAGAGGTACGTGACATTTACGGTTCCTTCGGTAATCGTAACATCATAACATTTGCTTCCGTGTCGGTAAGAATGCAGATTATTATGAATTCGTAGATGTAACTCAACACTTAACTGTATTTACCTTGAAATGTATCGTGTCGTAATTGAACTATACCTTGTTTATATTTTAAAATCAAGCGACTTTATTTCATACGATAATTTCAAGTGTTTGCGATTATCACCAAATATTGGACATATTGTTATCGTGTATGCTTTAGGGATATCTCGACACTTAGCGAAGTACAAAGCTTGTGCTAAATTATAATTCGGTATTAACTTAAGTACTACTACGATAGCTTTAATTGGAGTATTATTACAATCCAGTAAAATGTTACTTAGTGCCTTTTTTACGAGAAAGTATCGCAAGAAATTTAAACATTTATTCTAAAATTTTTTAAATTATGGATATTTCACGGAGTTCGATTTTTTCACTTATTTAAACGTACGTTAAATTTGTTTAATAATTACAGCTTGATAATTACTAACGGTGAGTAGATATAGCGAATATCTACGTACCCTTCAAATTAGTATTCAGCACACAATTTGGAAAATTATAATAATTAATGATCGATAACGAGTAGTTACATGTATTATAGTCAAATGTTGATAATACGTAAATAATTACGTATAATTACATGTCTATTTATATAAACGTAAACATTAATTTTACTAAAAGTAACAATTTTGTAAAAATTGGAGGGTAGTATCTCAAGTATAGTATCAAGTATCTGAAACAAACTATTACGTATCATTTAATAATTCTGATGTTAATTTAATTTAGGAAGTAAATCTAACATATTATTCTTATTGATTTATGATTTTTACTTTATATTCGTACTGATAGGTCTAGCAAATAGATTAGAAAATAACTTTTTATCAGACGAATTTCATATTAGTTTATCATACTTTGATGATGAAACAAAGGAATTGATTCTGCAAAAATGGATCCTATCATCTATTATATTTCAACAGAATACCTTGACATATTCGTAATAGTCGTATGATACGTTGTTTTCGCAAAATATGTCCTTACTCGAAAATTATCTCGCACTGCGAAGACACTGCAATGAAATTTTACTTAACAATTAAACGAATAAAGAAAAGTGGGTAAATGAAAAAGTTAAAATTAACGATGAAACGCTATATCCTTTAAAATATTAATGAACAATACTTAGACTTCTTCGTGATATCGTTGTCATTGCATTTTTTGTTATCCATAGTTTTAAGTTCGTTCCGTTATAATCTGCCAAATGATAAGGACATGATAAAAATTCTTACCGTATATACAGATACATGAAAAATGACGAAATTACAAATCAAAAATATGGGATTAGTCTTTGCACAGGCGAATAGGTAAAAATGATGGTATAAGTGATATACTTCTACTGGTTTTTTAACATCCATAGTCGAGGAGAGATTTTTGTCCTATTTTAAAACTGGATCTATTCAAAGCTTTGTTTAACTTTAAAATGTCTAAAATAGCCTTCAATGCTGCTGCCCAGAAGAAGCATGGCTCAAAACCAAACTGGTTAGTATTTTTGCACCGATACCTGAAATACGTTGACAGATTAAAATAAATTAAATTTTAGAGATGTACGTCAAATCAATAACCTATAAATTAAAGTGAATTAAATTTGAAAGATATACGTAAAATAAATAAGGTATAAGTTATTTTATATAAGATTTACAAATCACGTTTTGTTTGAATCGTAAGTAAATTGATACGAATTAAAAACACGCGTTTGTTTCACCATTTAGAACCGCAAATTTGCGTTGAGAATGGGCATAATCTTCATACGTGGAATGCAGTACAATTTCGTCTGCAAGATAAATTACAGTCCGTAGGTATTTCTGTAGAATTTACGAAACGAATACCTTTTATAGACACATATTTCCAACTTTGTATCGTATGTAGAATTAATTAAGTAAAAATAATTATTTTCATAAATAACATGATTTCTGTTTACAAATTAATTGAAAACTTATTCAATTATTACGCATAAATGCGGATAGTTTTTTAAATTAAATAAATTATTACCTATTTCTATGTGTATTTCGTATATTAATTATTACTTTAACCATCTTTTCTACAAATTCGTTTGAAAATTTCGAAATTAACGACGATTACTTTATCATTAGATTTGATTACCTTTTCTTGAATACAACAGTAAGATGGCGGTGGTTCAACGAATTTTCGCGCCAGAAGTGCAACACGGTCGATAATCATACTAGACAGAAAAAGAAATATTTGCTTTCACCACCAATTTCAAACCGAGATTCCTCGCTATACACGTGCTAGTTACTGAAATGAATCGCGATCAACGTATCTTTTATATGTAATACGACTATTTATAACCACCTGACGTTTTATTTACGAAATTAAGTTAGCATACAACCAAAAGATAAGCGCAGAGATTGAATTGTTTGAAACTAAATTACAAATGTAAACATGATAATGTGATATTAAAAAAGGAGATATAATGGAGAAAAAAAGTGAAAAGAAAAACGGGAAAATTGTCGATGTGTTAAGGCATATTTATAGAAAAGTATAGCGAAATTTCAACGTACGTAACATTATATAATCGAATCAGAGAATTGTAAATAATCTACTAAAGAATCGATTAAACTTAATTTAACGCCATGATAGACGTACATCAGTTGCTGCAGTATCAACTTCGGCTGTATATGTAGGTCACAAAAAGCTGCAATTCGCCAATGCTTTGTTAACCCTCTCAATTTAGTGGCGCCACTTAGCACCGGCGAATTTACGTGTATTTTTGGACGACATCGGGCCTTTTGTTCTAATCATAGAACTCTATCCCATCAAGGAATGTTTGCATTGTTTACAAAGTGCATTTTCCTCCTTTCTTAACCGATAATACGAGAAATAATGATATACCAATACACATGAATAAACTAGTTCGGTGAGCATAACCTTTTTAGGTTGTTTAATAGACTCGAATTTATATATTACTTTATGGATTTGAAAATCAGACAAAGGACAAATAATTATTTTACTTTATTTCTGTAGGTTAACATTGGCTTTAGACTAATTCATCTTCGACGTTGTTATCGATCTAACGAACCATGAATGCTCCTTATTCATCACAGTACAATTTAAACCTACCTGATAAACGGTGTTCATACTCCGCTCACGAGTTGTAATTGTTCTGCTTCTCGTTTATATAGCTCACATAAATCACAACTTGTCGCACATGTTAAGTGTTCGCGCGTTTTTTATGAGGTTAGAAACGATAGTATAATATCTAACGTATAGCTGTCAATTCGCGACATGACGGGACACGGCGAATCCAATTGAAATTCACCACTAGTGAATTTTCTCGATCGGTTATTATTTCACCACCAGATACTCGCGTACCAAACTTGCTGTGTCTGGCAGAATGAACAAGGTGAATGGTAGTTTCTTCATTATTTTTAACAATGACATGCTTTCATTATGAATTTCTGACTTTTAGATGAATAGCATGTTACAAGAAAATCCATTTAACAACGGCAACAAACTCCATCGATGCGCGATGATATTTCACTGAATCGCGCTCGTTTCCTTGAGCAATACAAATAGACTGACAGATGATTACGAGGATTTCACGACACGTGAATAACCAAGAGATTGTTCCCTGGAGTCGAGTTTCATGAATTTTCATGGTATCACAACTATGTCCGAAAGACCGGGTGACGGAAGCACATTGTCACTCACATAATCAGGTATAGATAAATCTGTATTAGAACATCACTGATCTGTGCCTTCACTAATTTCGCAACACTTCGATCGTTTGGCAAATATATTTTTAGCGAAGAGTCTTAAACCGTTTCGAAACGTTGGCCACATGTCGTGCGCGAATAGACCGATCGTTTTTTAGCCAACAACGAACTGCTTCGATGTTCGTGACAACTTACAAGTCTAGTCGATCGTTCCTTTAATCACGTGCCTGTCTATCCTACGTTTCATTTGTGTTATGTCAGCGAAACGAAGGAACAGTACACCTGACGGAAAATTGGACCGAACGACGACGAAATAACACTCCTTCGTCGGCTGACACTGAACTGTTCCTTACATTCCCCTTGTGCGATCCGTCTACGTTCGCATATCCCCCACTATTTCGTTTCAGCTGGCGCAGCAGCCGACGCCGTCACTGCTCTTATATGTATATATGTATATATGTATATCATGATACATCTGCGCGTTGCACTGAATCACGTGGGAGAATGTATTTGACGCAGAGTAGGTGTTTCTATCGATCTTCGAAAAATCCGCGTGGCGACCGCTTCCGATCGAGCGATCAAACGGTCAATTGAATTTGAGTATCGGCTTTTCGTGTATGTCATGGTCCTTTTCGTTTTAGTGGAAAGTCCAGAGAACCATCAGAGGGATTGCAATTAATCTTGATAATTTATACTTAATATAATGATTTATTAGAATAATGACAAAAATTATGAATAATAAGAATTTGAAGATTAAAGTTGAATTTTATTGAAATATTAACACAGATTGAACATAAATAATTAAATAAGAATTTTTAAATAACCATTCTGTAAAAATTCTTGCAGCAAGTTTTCATTTATAAATGATAATATACCTACAATTATCCTTGATTTGGAAAACCTTGACTGCTTACCGACCGTGATAAAAAATTAATTTAAAAATTTAATTTTTGTCAAAGAGAGAAGCTTAATATCGTCGTCCAGCATAAAACGTGAAGTTAGGTTGCAAGCTATTATTTAGATAGGAATAGCATGCTTCGTTGTGTATGTTGGAACATGACTCAAGCAAACATTGCCGGTTCACTGTAACGGCAACTAATATGCGATGTTTAATCCACATTTTGTGTAAGCAAAAAAGAATTGGTAAAAATCGAACAATAAATCTCGCAGAATACACATACTAGCGTTAATTTCCAAACGTAATTTTTAGTCGGTTTAATTAAATAAAGAAATTTACGGAGGATGTGGAAGGGGAAATAGGTGAGAGGGAAAGTTTATTTGATGGATCAGTTAATAGGTTCGGGTTAATTTTTTTTTTTTTTTTGGTTATATTGTCCGTTTGTGCATATTAGTTGCTGATTATCATACAAACTTGACGCTGAATAACTTGTTTTCAAATTTTTTGAATTCAACAACCACATAACAAGTAGAATCGCTCAATAACCATGCTCGACAGACACCATGCGGTTTTCTTTCTCTGTCCCTGTCCTTCTCTCTTGTTCTCTGTCTCACTCCGACCGTCGTCGCTTCCACTGCTTGTAGCCCTGTCTTTCAGCGACCAGAGTATTGATCCAACTGAGCAATACTTATACATACGGTACGTGTAGCATTGTAAACGGTTCTGGTAGTTTACAAATCTCGGAGGAACTTGTAAACGGAGTTGTTCAAACTTACTTGTTTTTGGTCGTACTACGCATTCGTTGCGGTTAAAATTATATCTACAATTACCGAGAGCTGTTGCGCGAAGCTCGTAGAGAGAAAGAGAGTGTGAGAGAAAAAGAGAAAGAGGGGTTGATGGGGCGAGAGGAGAGAAAGGGGGGAAAAGAGAGGCATATAGCAAAGTTGAGCCATGACCTATACAGAAACAAACCATTTTATAAATTCATAAAGTATTTTTGAATTTTATATTATTTAATCAACGGGCAATGCGTTCGAGTGCAAATTCGATTATCGACGATTTAAAATGACGCGCGAAAATTAGAAAGATTTTTCGAAGATTCGTTTAATCACTGTCGACGTTTGAAATGCAGAACAACCGGTTTTGTTAGTTAATTTCAAACTTGGTTCGTGTACTTGACAACAAATGAATATGAAATTTATTCTGTCCTGATGAAGTGAGTTAAAGCATATAATTTTTGTATCGATAAAAAGATTTTAAAGTACAAAAGACGCAAATAAATCACTTTAAAAGTGTTATTTTGAAAAATATATTCACATAGACAATCAGGAATAAAAAGAAAATAATATAATAACACGGTAGTTGAAGATATATGGTTCCTACTTTTTAACGGGAATGTTTCAATATTGTATCCTGTATTTTCTTAATTAAAAATAGTAACATAAAATCGCTAATTTAAACATCTCGACTCTGTTTAAAACGAAGGTTCCAATTATCCCTGCGTTAATTCAATTTTAATACCACCGAAATATTAACAAAAGGATAATAATGAATAAAAACAAAAGGATCGCGTAGTTATTCTACCACATTAATTAAGCAAATGAATATACTTGCGTATAATACGAAGCGTTGGATTATTTAAAAAAAGAAATACTTAGTAAGAACATACCTCAGCAAAAACTGATTCATTAGTGCATGTTCTACTGCGTTCATGACAATGGTACTTCATTTCAGTCTTTAAAGCGCACAATGCTGCGAATTTAATACAACAAAGTAATATATTAAAGCTAGTGTGTCGACCGTGGTCAGAAAGTGTTCTTTGACTGTCCTTATTTAAAGATAATTTTAAACTGTTATTGAAAAATGATCGTTTAGATGTTATTTAAAAATAATCTAATTCTAAATTTTTGTTAGCGGTTAATAATTGGAAACGGTAGTCATATTTTGTTATGGAACAGATAGTAGACTGATCAGCGGTTAAAGTAATAAAATTTTCTCGCAAGATCTAATCTTACAAAATCGGACTTATCGATTGAAATTTATCACGAACATATTTTCTTGCTCATTTGTACGATCTGATACGCGAAGCTTTCATCACAATTCAACATTCGAGCCGCTTCGCCGGACGTAGCGGTTGAAATAATCGGGACGCCAACACTTGCAGCTTCCTGGCACCAGGAACCAGTCGTAATATAATCTCACCTATATTGCAAACACACGGAGTTAGAAAATTCGAATAATTCTCCCTTCACTTTGATTCGAAACTTTGGCGAAATATTCTTAATCGTTTAATTACCTGGAAACAACCCATTTCGTCAACGCCATCGCAATGATGTTGCGATCCGCTGTTGCGAGCCTCATTCTCTCCAGCACGCTTTTGTAAATACTGCTGATAGTTCTGGAAATCGTGTACAGGTGGTGGTGAACCGGCAGTGTCCCTCAGTCCGCTGAACCTAGAATTCTGATTTTCTTCCAAGAATGTATCAGGATAGAAAATCTCTGCTACTAGTAAACTAGTCCACCTTGGTGATGACAGACAACCTCCATCTAAATAATGACACCTTGATTGCCTGTGAAAGATTGATGAATATTAACAATCGCTTAATAATAATTATTATTATTAACCGAAGGTTAGGAATTTATTACATGCATCTGGTTACTTCAATAGTCTGTGTAAAGTAACCCTCATAAGGGATTTGTACAACATATCGCCAAACTCCTTGATAGTTCTTGGCGAATACTGGTGTTGCATATTCCACTTTTGCTGGACAAGGAGTGGGTGGACCTGTATACTCTGGTTTCTCCTGTGGTGGTGTTCGTTGACGGTACTCAGGGGTAGAGGGCTCGTCACGGCGCTCAGCTGCTGAGGTAGCCAATGGTTCGCCTTGTATCGCTTTGTACAGCATGCAAACCCTTTGATGCAAAGAAAAAATTATAGTTTCAGACTCAAATCTTGACTTATTTTAATATTATTAATTTTTCGCAACTTACACTCCGCCACCATTTTCACAAAATTTACGACCATTTCTAAGAGTGTCCAAAGCGCTTTCTGAATCGGACGATCGTTTGCTTCTGCTTCGTTTCTCTTCAGTATTGACACTGATATTAAAAAAATAGGTACATTTTATAAAATGTTAAAGACAAGCTTAGATTTCTACATATGTACTAACGAATTCTGGGAGTAAGATTGAACTGTGGCAACCTTCGGCAATGAATCGTCGGCCTTGAGTATGGGTAACGCTTTGCTCAAAAATTTCAACGTGTGATTTTTCAGTAGTGCACTATCGAACAAAAACAAAAATAAATATAAAACAGTTATGATTTATCATAATATTTAATTTATTGATTAATTTTTTGATATACTTACAAAGGATACGACGAACCATTGAAATATTGATTCATAGGATTTCGTGGTATATAACCCTTATTAAGATCTCCGCAAATATTATGTATAGAAACGTAACCTTTCCCCTGTTTACCGGTATCTAAAATCATTTGCTCATGGTTATTAGAAAGCAGAGGAAAATAATTTTTATTTCTTCTTAATGACGCATGATATTAAGGGGATACATATTTGTAATGCATACCATAGCATTCTTTGTCGCTGTCTATATAAGGTGGTGGCCTCACTTTAGGCGGTTCTGCATTCGGCGACTTTACGAAGGCGTAATATCCTTCTGGAGGTTCATTAAATTCTGTGGTTGAATCGACGTCATTTGGTTTCAATTGTTTCGTGTCTGAGAAGTCATTTGCATGACACGAAATGCATAACAGAATTATCTAAAAAATCAATGTTATGTTAAAATTTTGTCTCACAAATATTTACGATATAATCTAACCAAAACAATCATCTTTTCACATTGTTTACACGATTAAGTAACATAATTACTCTTACATCAATTTATCTCCGTCATTTTATCTTCTTACGTTAATTTACCAGCTTCTTAAAACCACGAAATTTTATTGTCTTTAATCATTATTGTAGCGTAATTAAAATCCTAACCTAAAGCAAGCAAGCAATCTGTCAACATTTCATCCACCAAACTGGTTGTCTTCAATAGGAGAAAACGATATTCGAATAAAAGCCAGGATAAGCGACATACAAACAACACATTGTTTAAACTAGCTTGTCTGCTGATGATCCTTCGACTCTACGCGTTTCGCTCTTACAAGGCATTCCCCGTTAGTAAGATACCGAAGTGTATCGTATTCGGCCTTAACGGTACTTGGTCCACGCTCCGCGGACTATTAATACCCAGGACTATAGTCTTGTATGCTGACTGCCCCACTAAGCGTATACGTTCGCCGGCCGTTACATTCTTTCGGCTCTTTAACCTTCAGGAATTTCGAGGATAAAAATCGTCATGCACGACTATCAGACCAGAGAAGTTTTCATTGATCAATTAAGCTGTTATAGACCATTTACTTAGCCTTTCTTTCAGTAAGGTGATTTTGTTTGATTTAAAATAAACGCGTACAGGATATCACGAAGTGCATTTAGGCTAATTATCGCCACTAGGTTAACATTACCTATTGAGTAGTTCATGGTTGTTTCGATAGTTTTGATACGGGTAAAATTTACAAAAGTGTTTATCAATTATTTAATATAGATTGCGTAAGTTAATAAGTAGTGGCGCTTCGTGTTACTGTCAATCGAAATGTTCTCTTTACTTCCAGGATTGAGGAGAAATGGTGTCGACAAGAGTTTTATAGTTTTGAGAGAGACTGTTGCTACAAAAATCAGAAATCATTGCTTTCGTTAATAGCATGATGTATTTTTTTTTTTTTTTCAAATAGTGACAATTCTTGAGATGGATTCTCATGAAATATTCGAAAAAGAAAAGATAAGGTAAGATTGTGATCGATTAAGAAACGTAGAATAAGGTGGATATCAGATTGTTTAATGATCGATCTAACGAAATTCATGTAATTTTTTGACATTCTGTTGACATAAAAGGACATTAAAAAAAGAACGAAAAAGTATACTTTTCCCATCGTGATGTTTATTATGCATTTGCGTAACGGTATTACTTCATACCGGTTCCCTATGATTACTGAATACGGGACATTCTATAATAAGTTTCTACTAGTGTTAAGATAATAGATTTATTCAACTTTTCCCGCTACCTTTGATTTACCACGCGCATCGATTAATTGTATGTTTTATGCCGAATTTTATAGATATTCTATTTAATTCAATTCATATAGAATCGATTTTAGCGGCAAATAGTTTAAACGACATTATTTAATATTATATATAACTCGTTTTAAATTGTTGCGTAAAAATAATTTTTTGATATTAAAAAAATTGTAAACATAAAAAGTAAAAATATAGTAGCAATTGTTCGTAATTAAAAATACTAATAATAATATTAACATTTAAGAAATACTTAAAAAAAAAAAAGAAAAGAAACAAGAGAACGAGCACTTTGTCAACTTACGACAAATTTTTGGAATTCCATTGTAGTATCCTTTTTATCTTCTTTAACACAAAAACAAAATGTGCTGGATTCAAAATAGGAGTTCTACCTCAGAGATGTCTCGTGACCAGTCGACGGTCATAGCAAAACTGAACACATTGAACTCGTGCTATGGTATAAGGAGTCACCTGCCTTCGGTCCCGTATTCATCACCACCAAAGGCATCCATGAACCGTCCCACGTCAAATTATAGTTCAACGATTCTCGAAATCTTATCATCTCGTAAAAAATTTTGTGATATATTCTGAGAATTCAAAAACATAAAATAAAATCTTTCAATTTTAAGAAATTTATATAAAAATTCAAAAATACTAATGTTTATAAGGTTTTAATATTTTAAGTGAAAAGATCTTAAATGTTATAGATCAAAATTAGTTAAATTTAATGAATTTCAACACTGTAACTTAGACGCAGATAAATTATCGTTGGTATTTATTATTCAGATTTTAATTCTAGTTTGTTCTAAATAATGTTAAGCAAAAAGACAGATTTTATAGATGGTGACAAATAATATTCATATCGTGGCGCGCCGTGATCTGTTGCGCATGCGTATATGCGACTTATTCAAGATGTGAAGCTAGCGTCATTTTCCGGACAGTATATAATCTTTGGATAGTTTTTTCTTAGGATCAGAATGAATGAATATGTTGTTTACACTGATGATAAACGAATAAATAAGAAAAAATAAATGTATAGATTGAATAATTATATACTTACATTTCAATCTCCCTCTTTTCTTGTGCTCTCACATATCATTGTTCAATTTTGTTTACTATTTTGTCATTTATAGATATATCTGAATTAGTAATGCCATTATAAAATTATAAATTCGTTCTTCATTTACTTCATAATAGAGTTTTTACTTGTTCTATTGAAAAAATACTGTATCATAGTACTGTAATTCATTTTCAAGAAAATTGAGAACATTTGTACCAGACGTTTCCTTTGAACAAATATTTTACAGTAACTACACGATCTGTTACATCGAAGAAAGATCTCTTGAGACGAGATCAGGGCATTTCCGGAAATGCACGTCGCTATAGTAGTTGGTCAAGGCCATCAACTCATTGAACATCCTTCCACGGTGAATACAAAGAAGAATGTGGAACGGCAACCTGTCGATCTACGCATTGGCGTATGAGCCGTATTTTTTTATTCTCTATATATTATTGTATTATGATCGTTATAAAAACGTATAGTTATAGCCTTTTAGTAACTGTTTGGTAAAGTTAGGTCACTGATTTAATATACAACAAATTATTTTCTCTAAATTACATTTTAATCCAAATTACTCACGTGTTAATGCCAAATGATCAATTTTTTATAGCTTAAACAATTGATGTGTATTTTATAACATTTTATACTTAAAAAATTACAAATATTAGAAAAATTAAATCGCATAATATTAATTCTGTCAAAATTTTGATATTCTTATTTACGACATTGGCAAATGAATGTATCAGGTTTACCGCTTGGAGCGCTGCAGGTCATTGATTCGTGATGTAGTAGTCTAGATAATAATTCCTGATGTTTTAAAGTACACCAACAATGACCTAATACTATACGAGTTCTAGAAAGTTTGACTAGCAATCTATGAAGCCCATATTCCCATCATACTGATCTCACATACTTAACCTTTATGGCACGTTGAACTTAAATAAAATAATTTTTTATGGCAATCACATTACGTGATGCATAATTTTAAGAGCTTATAAAATTCATATTTGTCAAATTATTAAACAAATATTGAAAATCATGTTTTTCTTAAAAATGTTCTCTTTCCTTAAAAATTAATTATACGTAAAGTCGTAATATCGTATTCGATTATTTAAAAAATTATGATTGTAAATAAAATTACCGAATTCCTTTCATTTTACAAATCAAATAAGAAAATAAAAGATATATATAACTTACCCGTATAAGTTGGGCTTTGTAAAATAACGTAAATACGTTCTTGAGTCCTTGCACATAGCTTCTTCTTCTGGGAGTAGACAGCAATTCTCGCTAAGAGCGGAAGGTATGATATAAAAAAACAATTTCGATACTTAGTAGGATAGATGACATTTATTCCATTATTTTATCGTTATTACTTGCTACTTGAATGCTATACTCGTAATAGGTATCTATAATTATGTCGATAATTATGCGTGAATTTAAAGAATACGTGAGGTCAGCCGCAAGATGTACAGCCCGTGTCAGTGTTACAATCGTCATATAGGTAAATAATTATAGAATGAAACTTACGTTTTTAGTTTTCAATCATTCATTAAGGGAGATGGGGATGATGGCGGCTCATTCATTTCTGTTAATTCCTGGTTTTCCACTATTGATCAATCTTATAATTTACATACGCTTGAATTTTTCTTTTTTTTATCGCGATCAGAATATTTTCTAGTTTTTATTTTCACTTAAATATATCGATTTGAAGATTTTTCAACCACTATTTTCCTGCCAACCTGACAAACACTCTTACTTATGATAAATTTCTAATTCTTTTACGAAATTGTAATGCACAACATGGGTATGCGAGATACCGTTGCATTTTCTCCTTCTTCTTACTTCTCTAGTTTCGATGAGTTAAACTCTTCCTTTAAACAATATACAAATATTTGTTCTTATCCTCGATACTTCGACTGAACGTGATTTGTTTGCGATCGATTTTACGCTAAATAACGATCAAATACAAATTACGTACTGTTTTTATCTGAATGTTTTTGGTCTATACTTAACGTAACATTCCTTCCAAATATTTTTACATTCAAATTTTGATTGAAATACTTATATATTTTATTAAAAATTAATTGTAATCGTAAAATGTTAATTAGAACAAATTGCTTTGGACGACAAACGAGATAAAAAAAAATCAAAGAATGTGTGAGTTTCCGGTAAACATTTGATCCCCACAAAATATTAAATATTTATTAAAAATAAATACGGAACGTTTCGAAAAGCATTGAGATCCGAATACGCTATATCTTTAAATTCGGGTAAAGAAAAGGAATTGTAAAAATATTATGCTCAGTCATTAATTATTTAATACTTTCTCTTTAAAATTTCTTTATCCAGATGCGACAATGCAAACAAAACAGATTTACCCGAATTCAAAAATCGTTTAAAGATAAAAAAGGATGTCAACACTCCTTTTGACGTTTCGCGTAAT